>NC_041394.2:306997742-307297742 GCF_900747795.2 Erpetoichthys calabaricus | reverse complement strand
TTTACAAAATTGGAAAAGTACAATGAGTCAGGACGCTATTTTTTGCTTACGTGGTCAACGTGCAGGAGATTAGAAAGGTATAAAAGAACAAGGACATCTGCGCTCGAGGCAGATGAAGCGCGGTGTCCTAGGACTGTGTTTCTCTGACATTTTACCCTTGCCTGGTATGTATTAATAAAAGGTTTTGACTAATTTTAATTTTCTTCTCTGTCTTCAGTCACAAAAAGTGTCCACAGTTTTTGGCGCCCGGACGTGGGGCAAGAGACGGCCGGTCGACTCCTCCAGCGAGACCATTTCAGTGATCCGTCTTACCAGCGGACTGCCGTCAACTTGAGCGCTCCGGCAGCAGAGCATGCAGCTCCGGCAAAAGTTAGGACTGCCCTGTCCTGAAACAGTTCTTGCGTGAGGAGTCCCTGGTCTCCTCTTTGCTACATCCACAGTGACTGAACGGATTTCCAGACAGAGCTTGCACACTTCCAGGCTGGGGTAAGCACCGGGGGATTTCCGAACATTTTTTAAATAACGGGAGGGCGAGTTTCCTGTTGACCGTCTAGTCATACTCATATCTCAACGGGTTGCTTAAGGTGATGGAGACTTGACCCAAGCAGTTTGACGCATACGAAAGGTCTGATGAAAGGATACTGGCCTCACCCATATCCTAGACTCGGCTGGACGTATTGATGTAGTATTCTGTTGAACCGAATCGGACACGAAGTCACCTGAGCTGGAATCCGGGGATGTGAGCGGACAGGCTAACGGGACGAGTAACGGGGTGGTATGGAAATATAAACCGAAAAGAGCACAGATTGCAGGATTGCTGTTAGGAACGGAATGATACGTAGCGCTATGGAAGATATGTAGCTATGGAAGATATGTAGCGCTATGGAAAAATAAATAAATCTACATACGGAATAAGCAACAAAACCGTGTTCTCCTGGGAACTGGATCAGTACCGATAGTTGGAGGTGTCTCCCCTTGAAACTAAGAAGGGAACAGTTAGGTTTAGTGAGTGGCACACTTAATGCCTCGCTGATTCATACGTACAAGGGATTAGGCGAATCAGTATATAGTTGGAAAATTAAATACAGAACCCGGGAGAGCAAGGGGACATAATGGGAACTTATAACAGTAAGCCTGTTAATCGCCGCACAGGGGGATCAAAATCATTAATGCTGGAAGGATTATTTTCGGAGGATCAACAGACGCCCCGTAAAAATGGGTCTCCTAGAAAATTAATAGAAAAGAAGACAGGTTTAGATTTCAAGAAGGCATGTAAGAAACGGAATAGACAGAGTGGTGGGCGTTGGCCAATAGAGGGGACAGGAGATGTAAGTGAAATACAGGAAACTAGGAAGATCCTGTGTAGGAATAAGCAGGGTTGTTATAATAGTGGACCGTATCGAATGGATATGATCGATAGAAATTTAGAAGCAGTACCCCCTTTATCCTATTATTTTTTTCCCCTCCCTTTATCCTATTATTTTTTTCCCCTCCTCAGAACCAACCTCAGGCACCTCTATTATCCCCTCCTCTATTTCCCCATTCCGATTGCCCCCCCCCTGCACTACAAGTAGCAGAAGTTTCCCCTGATGATTCCCCAGGTACAGATCACTATGACCCCTCAACCCATCGTGATGACCCACCCTGTACTAGACAAACCCCCGTCTCCAAATGCACTCGAAGTCAAACCTCCACTCACAACCAGCTCCAACTTTTTTCTCTTCTGATCCTTCACCTTCACTTACTTGCCCTTTAATAGAAGTTCCCAATCCCCATTATAACCCTGCCCATCCAGCTGGACCCCAAAATCCCACAACAGTTATGATAAATCGGAACTGGGACATCCAAGAACTAAAAGATGTCGTGAATGCACTTCCAGATCCAAAGGAAGTAGGAGGACTAAAATTTTGTTGAACAACTTGATCAGTTAGATAGCATGTCTAAGCCTAATGCTGCTGAATGGACCCAGGTACTTCGTCGAAAGCTTGGGACCACATGGGCCACTGTTAGCAGGGGTGTCCGCAATGACGTTCCATGGGTATGGAACCCAGCTTTAACTCGAGGACAGGGGATAGGTGGAGAAGGCGAATTTAACCCACAATGGGAGGCGTTGAGACAAAATATTGCAGAAAAATATAAAAAAGGAACGGACTGGTCCCTTATTTCTGCTGCAAAACAAAAGAGAGACGAAACGGTTGATGAATGGGCACATAGGATTCAAGACCTTATGGCTAATCACTTGGGCTTGGGAAATGCTGATGACCGCACCCGAGCTGCAGTTCCACCTTTTGTTTCCGGTTTGCGCCTTGATATACAAAACAAGGTCCGCACTTCCTGTATTGAGTGGGAAAGTGCCACGTTTGATGAAGTCAAACGACATGCTGAACATGCCTAATCGGACTCTCATGCCAAATTATTGGCAGCACAGATGAACTATTATACCAGGAATGCTCCTGACCAAGGTCGAGGATATGGCTTTAGAGGAAGGGGACGAGGACGAGGAAGAGGACGAGGTGGTTTTAGAGCTCCTCCTGTTGACCACACTAAGAATCCTTTTATTCCCTCTCCCTTTAATCCCAATGTTAATTCCTACTCTTGCTACGCTTGTGGTGAAACTGGACATTTTCGTCGGGAGTGCCCTCACAGACAGCAACAGCCCCCACCTCCCCTTATTCCACCTGTTTCTTCTGACACCCCTGACTAACAATACTGGCCATAGGAAAACGCTGGGACCTCCAGCCACTCTTTTCAACTACCTTTGCTCACCCATAATTCAGAGACTGATCCTTTACTGACATTGTTCGTTGATGGCACTGAGACTGTTTTCTTAATCGACACTGTGCCACTCGCTCGCTGGCAAAGGTCCCTACCTCGAACGAAACTGTTACTGTGCTTACTGCTTCTGGACAACCTCACCTTCTTCAAGTATCAAAACCTCTTCAAGTCCAGTCACGTCCTGGCGGACATACCTTGTTCAACCCCAAAAGTTGTTGTGTCAAATTACCCCTTACCCCAAACCCTCTTTTGCAGCATGGACTTTAGATATTTCCCTACACACCATTCTCCTCAAAGCCCTACACTCTTTTTCCCTTTGTCTTTTTCCCAATTTACAGGCCCCTGACATTTTGCCCAATACTTCCCTATAGAAACAGACACCCCCTGGCTAGAATCTTTCCTTACTTCTGGTACTTGCCCCGAAACCCTTCACATCTACTGTGTTTTTATTTCATCCACAAAGGCAGCTGCTTCTGTTCATTTTACATGCTCACAGCACATATATTATCTTGGTAAAATAGTGCCTCATATTTTTCCTTAGCTAAATCTCACACTGTTAAATGGGAGAAAATAGGACCATGGGTGGAAAAATGCCTTGAAAGAACAGACTGGTTACAAGTTACTCCGGGTATTTTTGATACTCCTGACCATTTAATAACTAAAGTAGTGTTTCAAAGGATAGCCCACTGTGAGCCTCTGGTGATCCACCCGAAATCCTCCTTCCGCCCGCACCGTGCCCAATATCCTTTGTCTCCCGAAGCAGAGGCTGGCATCTCCGCCGTACATCCCGATCTCGTCAAACGCGGTACCGCCGATGGACATGGACCGTCATGCCTCAGGGATACAGAGAAGCCCTTTGTGTTTCTGGTTAAGCTCTTGCCCAAAATTTAGAAGGCGTCTGGCCGGAAGTAGTACATTGATACAGTATGTAGATGGAAATAATATGTAGCGCTACAGAAGAAAATTGTACAATAGATACTCAGAAATTGTTGCTGTTTCTGGGGGAAAATGGCCATAAAGTTTCTAAGGTTAAGCTGCAGCTAAACAAAACAACAGGTTATGTCTGTTTTAGGTATTCTGGGCTACTGCAGACAGTGGGTTCTAAATTTTACTGAAAGAGCACAGCCGTTGCAACAACTGGCTGAGAAGGCTCTCTGTAACCTCAAAACTACTCTTCTATCTGCGCCCGCGCTAGGTTTGCCTGATCATTCTCGTCCATTCACTTTGTTCGTGGACGAAAAGCAGGGATTTATGAATGCAGTACTGACGCAACAACATGGAGATAAACAAAGACCGGTGACTTATTTTTTCTAAAAAACTGGATCCAGTGGCCGCAGCACTTCCTCCGTGTCTTCGTGCTGTGGCTGCAACAACAGAAACTGTATTAGCAAGCACGGATGTAGTTCTCATGAAATTTCTTCTGTCCTTTTCTTTTTTCTTGTGACGTGTGCATTGAGTTAATAGTCCATTTGTTTCTGTTTCCTTTGCTGCATTGTTTCCAAATATAGTGTAAATATAGAATAATACTGGGGTGAAGTGTGTTGAAAATGGTTTGGGTGATTTTGTGTGTTATAGAGTGTATTAAAGGGATCCCTATGAGTATCAGAATGTACTCTGTACTTTGTCAAATGTTACAATTGAAAAATGGAGCACCCTCAACCAGTTACGCAGTGGTCCAAGGGGACCGCCTGCTGGAAGCAAATCGAATTTCATCAAGCTAAGTGCACAAACAGCTGAACTCGTAGCACTCACTCAAGCATGTCAGCTGTCCGAAGGGAAGATCGTAACAATTTATACAGATTCCAGGTATGCTTTTGGAGTCTGCCATGATCATGGAGCACTATGGAAACTAAGGGGATTTAAGACCAGTACTGGAGAGCTCTAACTAAAAACTGAAAAAGATAATTAATCGATTTGTGTAATTGGTTTAACGCAAATGAATGTCTCCACTTTCATTTAAGGCTTGTAAATATACAAAATATTTTTCCTTTTAAACCCTGATCAAGTTTGAAGGAAAAATACTCTTTTAATAATTGTGATATGAATGGAAGTTGTGTATTTTAGGTACTATAAAGGAAGAGCATGGTGACGCAGTGGTCAGCACACTTTATACGAATAAAGGTTCAAGCACGTATGTTTTCCTTGTTAAGTCAGAATGTTCTTTGTGACCGCGTAATGGGAATGCTTTCTTGTTGTTGGGAATGCTTTCTTGTTGTGGAATTGTGCTGCGTGATTTCCCCGAGTGGATTGTCCTTGTTTGTCGCTGGAATTTACAGCTCGCCACGGGAAAATTTAATGATTTTTCCTTGTTGCCGCTGGGCTAAAATTTCGCCACGGATGTTTCATGATCTGGAACACAGCGCACATGAAACTGAGGTAAGATGAATTCCTAATTTAATGAAAGTGATACCAGCTTGCGGCCTGAGAAGTTATAATAATAAGCATGAAGGAAAAGACGCGTTTAAGTATGTTGCATAGATAACCTTTAAGCACAACCTCGCGTGAGAGATTTCTGTGAATAAAGTACAATTGAAAGAAAACTTTATTCTATGAATGAAATGCAATTGTGAAAGAGATGTTGAAAAACATTGGGAAGCTGTAGGTTTCTCTACATATGCAGAGCAATTTTGCAGACGCTGTGCAATATGTCAAAAGTTTAATGTGGGAAAAAGGTACCCAGGTAAGTCCCGCCGTTACCCCTAATCCAATGGGTCTGTTTGAACACCTCCAAATGGATTTCATTGAACTAACCCCGTCTAAAGGGTACCGATATTGTCTTGTGATTGTCGATGTGTTCTCCCGATGAATAGAGGCTTTCCCTTCAAAACACAGCGATGCCAAAACAGTAGCTAAAGCACTAATTAAAGAGATTATTCCAAGATGGGGTATCCCTCAAAAGTTACAAACAGATAATGGCACTCATTTTGTGAACTCCATTATAAATGAATTAACCACCTGGCTATTGTGAATACCATCCCCAAAGCGGAGGCATCGTAGAACGATGCAATGGCACTTTAAAAGCTAAACTCGCAAAAATTTGTGAACAAACTAATTTATCATGGCCGGATGCACTACCCTTAGCTTTAATGGGACTAAGGGGACGGACACACCGACAACTGGGACTATCGCCGTTTGAGATTCTGACCGGACGTCCCATGCCCGTTGGCATGGTTGTAATGTGAATTTGCATACTGTGGACAATGATCTTCTCTCTAGTCTTGCAGGTTTGCGAACCTCGTTGAAGGAAATCCACCAGCAGGTTAATCAAGCCTGGAGGACCAGCCCCCTTTCCAAGGATTTACCAATTCCTTTGGGCACCTGGATCCTGGTTCGAGATACTCGGAGGAAACACTGGCATCAGCCTAGGTGGAGAGGACCATTCCAAATTCTTCTATCCACACCACACGCCGTGAAAGTTGAGGGACTGCCTGCCTGGATTCACGCCTCACATTGCAAGAGATGGCACCCTTGATTGCTGTGCTACTATGTTTTTCTTTTCCCTTGTCTACTGCCCTGGTCACCTTGACTTTCCCGTTAGGAATTACCACATCAGTGCAGTTTGATTTCTGCTCTATTATCAACTGTGGGACTGGTCGACAAGCCCAGTGGACTGGATCTGACAAATACGTGTGTATGAGGGGAAGTGACTGCGACAACTGGCAATGGGTTTTTGCTAACACTGGAACTGAGGACTGGGGTTATCAACCTTTTGAGGCCCAAAAATACGGTTTGAAAAATCGGTTTTCTATCATAAAAGGACATGCCTCTCATGAATGTGCTGACAACCATTGTAACCCCTTGATCATTACTTTGAAGAACCCCTCTTTACATGACTCAGGTATTTATGTATTAGGGGCATATGTATCTGGAACAGACCCTTTAGGGAGATTTCTAATTAAGATTGACGATCCTGTTACTAACACCCCTCATTCTCTGGCACACACACCCATCTCCCCAACCTTTGGTTCAGATTTTTCTCCTGTTAAGATTATGAATATTTCCACCCTTTCATCCACTTTTTCAGTAGAAACTGGTTATGGGGATCAGAATAGATGGTTGCAGTGGGTTCTCTATTCAGCTAAGCAAGTTAATCGTTCTCATTGTTATGCGTGTGCTGCAGCCCGTCCTCATTTAGCTACAGTCCCTTTCCCATTATCTAACATTTCTGACCCCGTGGGGTTGCCCTGCCTTCTGTACTTATTCACTACTTCCAAGAAACCCCTCTCTGGTTCAAAGTGTTCTAATCTATCTATTCTTTTTCCCCCCACCCGTCACATGGATACCCCTATGTTTCAAACTCACGAAGGCAATTATCCAATTAGTTATGCCTTTTAGACTTCTATCTTTACCTCCCTCTCACTCCCCATATTATTCCACACCTCCTTTTTATTTCCGACATACCCGCTCTCTTTTCCATATGCCTACTAATATCTCCTTACATGGCCCTGGAGTATACATAGATGCTATTGGAGTCCCTAGGGGTGTCCCAGACAGATTTAAAGCTAGGGATCAAGTTGCTGCCGGTTTTGAATCTATCATACCCCAAATTACTATTAATAAGAATGTAGACTGGATTAATTATCTTTATTATAACCAACAACGTTTCCTTAACTTCACCAAAGACGCTATTGAAGGCATACATGAACAGCTTGATCGTACTTCTCTGATGACTTGGCAAAATCGTCTAGCCCTGGACATGTTTCTTGCAGAAAAGGGAGGTGTCTGTGCTATGTTTGGTGATGCTTGTTGTACATATATTCCAAATAATACCGCGCCAGATGGATCAATAACTCGTGCATTGGCAGGCCTCACTGCTCTCTCTAAAGAACTTTCCACTAATTCTGGCATTACAAATCCTTGGGATCAGTGGTTTGCATCCTCCTTCGGATCCTGGGGACAATGGATAAGATCTGTTTTCATTTCTTTGGTTGTGACATTTTGCCTCCTCCTCCTGGTTGGTTGTTGTATTATCCCTTTGTTTCGCTATATAATATCTAAGTACTTTACCGCCTCTATGGAAAGGGCATATATGCTACATGAGGAGCGCATGTCTCGTATAGCTTCTTCCATTTTCTCTCCCCCTTCCCCTTCATCAACCATTTCAAGATAGAATTATATTGCCCACGTCATTTTGTTCAAAAAGGGAGGAGTGTGAAAACATAAAAAGATGTAATTGAACAAAATGTATGTGTGTACAGAAAATAGGACAGAATGATGAAACTTGTTTGTGTTTTGCGTACGTGACAAAAAGCATGTATACTTTCTGGAAGTTTTCTTTTGATGATGTGTGTGACAAGAAAATATACCTTTAGGGTAATGACTTTACAAAATTGGAAAAGTACAATGAGTCAGGACGCTATTTTTTGCTTACGTGGTCAACGATCAGGAGATTAGAAAGGTATAAAAGAACAAGGACATCTGCGCTCGAGGCAGATGAAGCGCGGTGTCCTAGGACTGTGTTTCTCTGACATTTTACCCTTGCCTGGTATGTATTAATAAAAGGTTTTGACTAATTTTAATTTTCTTCTCTGTCTTCAGTCACAAAAAGTGTCCACACTAACCTAAAGTATTGAGTCTTCAGCCTGTTTTTAAAAGCTGAGATTAAAGGGACACCTCTTATATAAGCAAGCAGACGGTATCCACAGCTTAGTAACTAAACTAAACTGTAACTAAAAATGTGTCCTCCCACTGTTATTTTGTTAATCCTTGAAATTTTTAGTAGGCCGGCATACTGAGATTTTAATGGGCACTCTGGTTTGTAAGTAATGATAAATTCAGATAAACCGGGCCTTGGCCTTGGAAGGCTTTACATGTAAGAAGAAGAATTTTCGTTAGCAGGAAGCCAGTGTAAAGAATTAAGAAGCTGGAGTTATGTGGTCTTACTTTCTAGTTCTTATAATAACTTTTGGAGCATCTTTTTGACTTAATGGAATAAAATTGCATAAAGAATAATTTGAAAATTCAGTGAATAACACATTGCAGTTGTCAGTCCATCTAGCAATAATTCCTTAAGTATTGTCCATATTCAGAAATGTCTTCATTTTCCAACATTTTTAAGATGCAAAGAATATGTTTTGGATAGCTTTGTAATGTGTGTTTTAAAAGGAATGATTGTGTCAAAGGTAATGCCCAAGTTGCACTCTAATTCTGTAAAACTAATCGCCAGTATAACCAAGTTAAAACATCATAGCAACAATATGGTCAGCATCCAAAATGGAGGCAGCTGTAGTAAAACAAAATCTCAATGTGAAAAATAACATGAATTATACAACAATATAAAATGGGCCCATAGTTTGGGTATGAATGTTCAACATATGTATGTTCTCAGTCAACAACCTCTTTACTTGGCAGTTCTCTTACTATGTTATCAGATTGCCTAACATGCAACATACCAGCTAAATTCTTTTCTTTGAAAGAAATGTCAAAACCACCTACTGAATATGCCTGTTACATGTAACCTCTTACCTGTATTACTGTCTGTTGTCAGAACAAAACAGAAACAGTTACTTTTACTGACAGAAACTAGTGTGTCAGCATCCTTAGTAAACCCTGTATAATTGAAAGAATGATTATGAAAATAAAAAACATGCGTGTAAAACGCAAAACAAGTATTCTTCAGGTGCAATTCTCATTTAGTGGACTGACCAAGATGGTGGTTGTTCTGTTTATGTGGCAAACGAGCAGGAAAAGGTAAGTCCAAGTGGACGGACACAGGAAGTGACATTAAGGAAAACGAGCTATCAAGCTTCATATCTGCAGAAGGAGGAAAAGAGAGGACATTATCACACAGTGCCAACCCCCACCAAAGCCCTTTACACTGTCTCCTGTGTATATTCAGTGTATGGTATTCTACCCTAGGGTTCTCTAATGACATGCTGATTGCTGACTGGGACTATCTTTTATTTTCAAACCTTTACTTCAACCCAGTTTTACCATCAGTATAGGAATTTACCCAGATGTCCTTAAGTGCCCTTAATGAACTGCAGCTTGACAAGGAATGGACAATTATATGTATTTGCATTAAAACTACAAACAACAGATTCATGGAGATACACAGAATCAAACAAACTGGGTGCTTTAAATGTTTATTTAGTCCAAGCAAATGTAGTAAATGCTGTTGATCATTCCAATTCCAGGTGTTTTTTTTCTTATAGGTTATCAAACAAAGCAAGTATATAGCAAAAGGAAGCGATAGAGATCTATTTGACAGTTTTTGAAACGGCAATTAAGAAAAGGGGGAAGAGGGGGACTCTTTCAGCATCAGTTCCTCCCCTTCTCAGCCAAACAGGAGAAAACACCTACTGGTAGAAGAGCATGTTGACATCATCCTGTGCATTTTCTCAGAGAGCAATAAATACTTCAGACATTGTTATCATGTGGTCAAAGTTGTTTTTCTGAATTTACCAGCTAAATAAGAAGATGTATATGTTACGGCCAAAACCCAAAGTTTGGCCAGATCCCGAATTGGTGGCCATTTTGCATTTTGGCCGAGAGGTGTGGCCAAAGTCTGAATTACTAGAAATGACCAGTGTATATGCTACTTTGGCTGTCCATTTCGCAAAGTGGTGAGAACTCCCTGGCCAAAATTCGATGTGCTGATGTAAGACTGTCCGCTCAAGGTGCAAAGATACTTAAAAATTTCAGATGCAGACTCAGAAGTGAGTTTTCCATTCTGCACAGGAAACTGCTCAAGGCGCCATTTGAGACGGCCTTCCCCTCGCCCAAACACTAACCTTAAGGTCAATAAAATAGGTCCCTGATGTTAAGTCACTATTTTAGGGCTAAAATGATAACAGAAATGTGAAACTTACTTATATACGTAATCTCAATTATTGTGAAACAACCAAGTTGAGTCCACTTTCTGAACAAGAGCCACCAAGGGTAAACTCAATGCAATTGCACTACTAAGTGCACAACAAATTGCTGCTCATGCCTTTTTTCTTCCAACTTTGGCCGATCACCCCATGCTATTTCGCAAACTGGCTGGCCAAATCCCGAAATCAAGGAAAAGATCAGACATTGGCTGGTCAATTTACAGTGACATTGGCCATTTCCCGATTTGGCTGGACACTTCCCGCTTTGGCCGATTTCGGGTTTTGGCTGTAACATATACAATAATAAACACGATTTCTGAAGTTCTGGTTCATGTTTCAACTCATTCAGCATGCACTGCACTTCTGTTTAACTTGACAGGACCTCAGACCAGAAGCAAATGTCCTGACCTATACAGCAGTCAGTCAATATAAAGGTGTCCAAAACTCTGCCAATGATAAAAGACGAAACCGGCCATATTCTAGGTTTAACCTCTAATGTCTGCTGTTAAGACATAACACAGAAAACTAAATGGATAAAATTGACTACCTAACACACAGCAGATACACAACAAGTCAATACACCAACACATTCCATGAACAGTATTGTTTAAATTAAGGCTAAAGACCAAATTAGTACTTACTAATATTATGTGTTTTCATGCTCCACCTAAAGTTTCTGTTTTTCTTTTGCCTCACACTATTTTCTAACTTTACTGTACTCGTGAGATATTCATCACTACAGTGATCAAAAAAATATTTACTGAATACTGAATATACAGTTCTGAATGTATTTAGATTCATATTCTGATTGAATACTCAAAATGTGTAACTTATTCAGAATACTTTTCAAATACTTTCAGGAACTGATATATAGCTTAGTTCATAAAAAACTGTATAAGTTACATATATTTAAATTAAATTGTGATATGAAAATGCATTTTAATCATATATAAATTAGAAGCTCCATTTTTACTATTTTTCAGAAACCAGAGAAACCAACTTTTTCAGAAAACTTTTATTAAATAAAAGTTTAATAAATGAAAAAAATAAAAATAAAAAAACAAAGCCAGGTTATGCTTTTTTTACATGGGGGGTATTTTTCATACGTGGATTACTCGTTTAGCCGGATGTAATTGTTGACGATTTGGCATGATCCTGGATCTGTCGGTTTTTCGAAACTCTTGCTGGATGTGTTGTCATAGCAACACATCCTAATCCTCAAACCTGCTCGGAGCAGGTTTGTTCGATGTAAACAAGGATTAGCTCACACACTTAATCAGTGTCCGTGTGTGGAATTCATTCAGTCATGACTTCACCGTTCATGAATGAGCGACCAATTGATAGCGGTACGCAAATTATAAAAAGAGAATTTCATATAGAGAGGGTTTTGCGCAATTGGCAAGATCCTTTATTGCTCCCAGAGGAAATTCTTTTCGACAGATACCGCTTTAGCTGAGGGGGAATATTGTACCTCAAAAATGTATTAGGACCTTATATTCGAAGTCAAACTAGGCAAAGTCCGGCTCTCACAACCACACAGAGAGTAGGCATTGCTTTGAGGTTTTTTGCAAGCGGCACTTTTTTATATACTGTAGGCAATGCGGAAAATCTATCTAAAAGTGCAGTTTGCCAGGCAATTTGTAAAGTCTGTTTGGCTCTGAAATATTTCCTTCGGGTTTTCATAGTGTTTCCTGGACACCTGCTTGTACAGACAAAAGAGGTGTTTCATGCCATTGCAGGTAGGTAATACACAGGTAAAAACACCCACAGTTCCATAAAGAATCTCACAATCAGCCTAACATTCTCATTACCCAGGATTTCCAAATGTGATTGGGGCACATGGGACTGATCAGAGTGGAGTTTGATCAAACATTATTTGGGAAATGTACCTCTCCTCCTGATGAATAATCAGACACAGTGTCTTCATCAAATATTTGACCTTTGTCAATATCTCGTTGGTCAGAAACAGGTTCTAGGGATATGACATTCCCTGCAACTGACCCAACAAAAAAAGAGGGCTATATGGAACCTATGGCACACATTGAAGACAAATATATGCAATGACCATCCTTTACCTGAAATGAAGTGACCACTGCATCCTGCCACTGGTTCTGAGAAGGAGCTTCCCCAAGGAATGCCCTCAGAAACAGTGCGATGGGCATTTTGCTGGAGAGCCAACTCTTCTGCAGGGGTTAGGTCTGGACCGCGTGGACCTCCACCTGTTTTTTGCTTGTCTGCCTTCTTATTAGCTTTAAAATTAATGTTCTTTACATTATATATGATTCTTTATGTCAACAATTCTTTAAATAGTTATATACCAATATTTACCAGTTTGAAGTATATTCTTGTACTTCACTTTAACCTGTTCTCATGTTCTCCTTGTGCTCACGTTTGATCTGGAATTATGACATATTAAATAATAATTAATCTGACACATAGGAAATGAAACGCTGCATTCAGGAAGTACAAGGCACACTACTTAGCGTTTAATTTGTTGGCCACTTTTTGCCAGCCGTCTTTTCTGGTTTGGGATGCTTTTGCAGTGTTACCCCTTGTGCACATTAAATCTTGAAATTCTTCATATCCTTTGAATAAAAGATCCTGCTCCGCTTGTGTGAAAAAAATGCGCCCATTCTTTTCGTCATTTTGTTACAGCCTATCAAAGACTTGATGATCATGTTTTCTAGACTCAATATATATGGGCTTTTCAATCAGCGCGGGCGCGTGCATTCATCTCAGACTAATCTACTACATGGCTGTGTTTGAAAAACCGACTTATCCCGGATGAGTTTCACTGGCATTAACTCATCCAAGATGAGGCATCTGATCTCGGATGATTTAAGCGATGTACGGAAAATACCCCCATGGCATATAGGTGTAACTAACCTGGCAACTACATAATTCACTAAAATACTAGTATTTGCATATAAGCTCTGCACATCCTCATGCACACTTTAAATTAAATCAAGTGACTTGCCACTTATCCAAAGATCTACGATTTTTATTTTCTTGTCTTGAAAAAGCTCTTCATGTTTTCCCTTAGCCTTCGAGGAATTGCTTTGACCACTTAATTGTTTTTTGGAGCAATTTTTTCTCAGAACCAAAACAAATATAAAGCAACAACAAACATTTAGACAGCTGGGTAAAGGAAAGATTTATGAAAAAGTTTATCTCACCTAAAAGGCAAACAGAAATGGCCAGAATCAGAGGAGTGTTACAAACCGTTTTTCATCTACGGCGCTGCTGCTTCTAGCACAAGAGAGAGAGACAGAGAAAAAGCAAGCTCTAGGCTTCCTAACAGAAAACATGTAGAACCCATAATAATAATAATTCATTACATTTATATAGCGCTTTTCTCACTACTCAAAGCGCGAAGAAATTGCAGGTTAAGGGCCTTGCTTAAGGGCCCAACAGAGCAGACTCCCCTTTCCCATTTACGAGATTCGAACTAGCAACCTTCTAATTGCCAGTGCAGATCCCTAGCCTCAGAGCCAGCACTCCGCCTAATCTGCCAATGCTCGAACATTAAATGAACCAGTTACACGCATGACAGAAGTAGAGCAAGAACGAAAGACAAGGCTAACACTGCTCGACAGACACTGAGGACCTATGAAATGTTGGAAGCAGTGTATGCCTACACATCACTTCATTTATGGGGATTCAGCACTGAGCTTTGTGTTTTAAAGGTTTCTGGAATTTTTTTTTTTTATATATTTTCGACCTGCAGTTGATTGAATATGTGGATATGGAGAGCTGACTGTACATTTATTTTTATTTATTGGACTATATTTGAAAAGAGCAGTCATCACACCATGCTAACATGTTGTATGTCACAATGGTTAAACATCTGTATGCTGTCTTTTTGGAATTCATTAAGCTATGCAGGTTTTGAACATCTTTCTCTTCAAACTAAGTCACCTGGACTTGAAGGAGGTGAAGAGCCAGCATCACAGCAACAGATAATAAACTTGCCTAACAAGCTGTTTTACAAGAGACTCTTGTTCTGATAATGTGTCCTTTCCTGTACTGCTCTAATGTTTGGTCCTTCTACCACCTACAGTATCTCCAGGTGTTTGTGTGGTGTGTGAGAATTGGGCAGTTAGAAAATGCTGTAAAATAAAAATACCTTTTATAACAAGCTGCTGTCTACAAAATGCAATGAGTACAAATTTGAAGCATAAATGTAGTGAGACCTACTAAACGAAGTTGCTCTGTCAATTGATTGCAATATAGATGGACTTATTTTAAAAAAAAATGAAGTTAAAGTTTTACCGTTTAAATGTTACTAATTTGTGTATGTAATTTTGCTGATTGTTTTACTTGTAAAATACCAATCAGTGATCTTGCGAAAATTACCCCATCATTTTAAGAGCAGGTTTAAATGAAACAAATGAAACTTGTTTATATTTGAATATCTATACCTCAAAGACTGTAAGAGAGTTACAATTGATGCTTAATATGGCACACTATCACTATCTATATGAAGTGACAATTGGCTGACTGGGAAGAAACAATCTGTAAAGATTCAAAAGGCTGAAAGGAAGAGCAAAGAAAAAGTGCATTCTGATATTCATTAAGATAGAAAACTTTAAATGTACACCTGCTGCTGTTTTCCAGTCAAGCACAAATCCAAGAACCAATGTAGGCCAGAAAACAACAACATACAAAACAAGCTACTAATGCCTGAATCAGATAATCAAAAAGTTAGAATGAAATATGAACATTCATTATTGAGAAGTCTTTTTTGTTAAAGTACAGGCTTCAACCTCCTTCACACCAAACTTGTCAAGCCATGTTATTATAGAAAAGGGCTTTCCCCAAACTGTTGCCACAAAGATGGAAGCGCATAGTTGTCTAAAAGCATTAGTCATACCCTTTACTGGAACCAAGGGGCCTAAACCAAACCTTGAAACACAACCCTAGATAAGTGTTTCTTAAACTATGGGTTGGGACACATTTTTGGGTCACGTGCTGTCTGAACTTGGGTCGTGTTGAGTCGTGAATCACATTAGTGCCAAACAGTTTGCAGAATGTCTTGTGATAGGTCTCTGTGGGCAAACGCAATTCACCACGCCACTATCTTCCAGGACAGCGATTGACAGCAATTCTCCAGGGTGGAACCCCCTCCCCAAGGTGAAGATTGGGTGCAATGAAAATTGGCAGCAATTCTAAAAGAGGGATGGATCCCCTGGATGATGCTCCATGGTAACTGTAGATGAGGAAGGCACAAAAAAAAGCAAAATTGGTTTGTGAGAAAAAAAAGTTTAAGAACTACAGCCCCTGACCATTATCCCTCCTCCACCAAACCTACAGTAGGTACTATGCAGTTCACAAGGTATGATCCTGGCATCAGCTAAACTCCTCCAGAGAACATGTTTCCACTGATCCAGAGTCCAGTGGTTGCGTGCTTTACACCATTCCAGCTGACGCTTGGCATTGCACAAAGGGATCTTAGGCTTTTGTAAAGCTGCTCATGTATGGAAACCCAGTTAATGAAGCTCCTTACACCGAATTCTTGTGTTCATGTTGCTTCCAGAGGTAGTTTGAAACTCTGTTGTGAGTGAAGCATAGAGGATAAGTGATTGTTAGGCACTTTGCACTTAAATACTCATCCAGTGTCTTTGAGTTTGTGTGGTCTGAGCTGTTGTGGCTTCTAGACTCTTTTACTTCACAATAATAGCACTTACAGTTGAACAGGGAAGATATAACAGAGCAGAAAATTCACGTAGGGACTTGTGCCAAAGGTGGAATCCTATGAGGCTGCCACATTTAAAACCACTGAGCTGTTCAATCAGACCCATTCTGCTGCCAGTGTTTGTTGATGGAGATTGCATGGCTATGTGCTTGATTTTATGTGCCTGTTAATAAAATAAATGTAACTGAAACACCTACTCTGAATAATTTGGAAGGGTGTCCAAATACTTTGGTCTATACAGTGTATGTCATAACCCAAATTCTGAACTTTGAAATATTAAATTCAACAATAAAAAATATACCTTATATACTCGTGTATAAGTCGGGTCTTGAAACCTGAAAAATTGATCATAAACTCACACCCTGATTTATGCGCCCATTCAAAAATATGACACTTATTTTTTTTTACATCTTCTTGCTTCCTCCAATCACGCACCAGTTTCTCAGACACATCTAATTTTGTTGCAGCAGCGCAGTTACCAATTTCTTTGATGACTTTTAATTTAAAACCGGCTTCATATTTTCTTCTGATCAAATGCTCCATCGTAGATAAGGGATACTCTTACGATAAAGGTGTAGGAGGGTGTGAGATACAAAAAACACACAACAGTTCGGGTATTTCCACGTGATCACGTAGGCACAATAAATAGAAAAAAAAGGCAGTGTGCTCTGTGGTTACTCTCTCGGGTGGGCGTTAGCATATCATAATCTCTTGGACCAATAGAATGAGTTTTCTGCATTCGACTTATAAGATCGACGTTATAAAATACGGGAAATTATACGGTAAAGTCAAGCCCGACTTATCCGTGGGAGAACTTAAACGCAAGTGTATACGGTATATGTTTTTTAAAATTATAATATGGTAAGTTTAGGACTTTTGGTTAACAATAACTAAAGTTAGAATATGAAGAAAGGGAATGCAAAAAATGATTAATCATGTAAGTAATGTACAGTGATCCCTCGCTATATCGCGCTTCGCCTTTCGCGGCTTCACTCTATCGCGGATTTTATATGTAAGCATATTTAAATATATATCGCGGATTTTGTGCTGGTTTGCGGATTTCTGAGGACAATGGGTCTTTTAATTTCTGGTACATGCTTCCTCAGTTGGTTTGCCCAGTTGATTTCATACAAGGGACGCTATTGGCAGATGGCTGAGAAGCTACCCAACTTACTTTTCTCTCTCTCTCTCTTGCGCTGACTTTCTCTGATCCTGACGTAAGGGGTGTGAGCAGGGGGGCTGTTCGCACACCTATACGATATGGACGCTCGTCTAAAAATGCTGAAAGATTATCTTCACGTTGCTATCTTCTGTGCAGCTGCTTCCTGAAGCGACATGCTGCACAGTGCTTCGCATACTTAAAAGCTCGAAGGGCACGTATTGATTCTTGACTGTTTGTTTTTCTCTGTCTCTGTCTCTCTCTCTCTCTCTCTCTCCCTGCTCCTGACGGAGGGGGTGTGAGCTGCCGCCTTCAACAGCTTTGTACCGCGGTGCTTTGCATACTTAAAAGCCAAACAGCCCTATTGATTTGTTTGCTTTCCTCTGTCTTTCTGACAGTCTGTGCTCCTGACGCGCACTCCTTTGAAGAGGAAGATATGTTTGCATTCTTTTAATTGTGAGACAGAACTGTCATCTCTGTCTTGTCATGGAGCACAGTTTAAACTTTTGAAAAAGAGACAAATGTTTGTTTGCAGTGTTTGAATGACGTTCCTGTCTCTCTACAACCTCCTGTGTTTCTGCGCAAATCTGTGACCCAAGCATGACAATATAAAAATAACCATATAAACATATGGTTTCTACTTCGCGGATTTTCTTATTTCGCGGGTGGCTCTGGAACGCAACCCCCGCGATGGAGGAGGGATTACTGTACCTTTTACATATTGTATATGTTATATAATGTTAAGAATAAAAGTAAATAAAACAGAAAGTACTGCAGGGGATTCCAGCATCACCGCTGTACAGAATGCTCTTTTACGGCTAAAGCATTTGTGTATTGGATGCAAAGTTATACTTGGGGTAAGGTGCTGTGTTTGGGGTACGATTTGAAAGAGACAGTAGAACTGATTAAAATGAGCTTTCTGTCCTGAATACGGAAGACAAGGGCAGAATATCTGTGAGTACTGCTGAATTAATGTAAGACTACTTTTTTTTTCTTTCTGACTTACATTGTAACTGTATTATGCAGGTTATATGCTGATTAGGCAATGAATGAACTCACTACATTTAGTATTACTCTTATGTAACTTGAAGTTGTTTTTTTTTTTTGCTTTGTTCTTTAATCACTAAGTTAAAACCTTTTACTATTTATTTGCCCCAGATTCTTTTATTTTGATGGTGTAAGAGGTTTAGGTGTGGGAGATAACAACCAAAGGGTTTCTTGAAAGGGTTAATAGGGGTTAGGGACATAAACAGGATTCTGAGAAATTAAGTCATGCATTTATCTCTAGTAGGATTGACTACTGCAATGCAGTGTTCACTGGATGTTCAAACTGTTCTTTATACAGCCTCCAGTTAATACAAAATGTGGCTGCAAGAATTATTACAAGAACAAGAAAATACGAACACATAACTCCAGTTCTTAAATCCTTACACTGGCTCACAGTTAAGTTTAGGGCAGATTTCAAAATCCTTCTTTTAATATATAAAGCATTAAATGGCCGAGATCCGGCTTACTTGTCTGAACTTATCATGACTTACAAACCAGAGCGCACATTAAGATCTCAAGATGCTGGTCTGCTTATGGTTCCAAGGATTAATAAAATAACAATGGGAGGTCAAGCTTTTAGTTACAAGGCCCCTAAACTGTGGAATGGTCTGCCTGCTACTATAAGAGATGCCCCTTCGGTCTCAGCTTTTAAATCCCGGCTGAAGACTCACTACTTCAGTTTAGCATATCCTGACTAGAGCTGCTGATTAACTGTACAGACTGCATCTCTGTTGTTAGTCATTAGCACTAAAACATAAGTAATATGATAGTTAGAATTGTATACTAACCCTCACCTATTCTGTTTCTCTTCTCGGTACTCAAATGTGGCACTTGGTGCCACGGCCCACCTGCCAAGTTGTTTTGCCTGCCTAAGGTAAAGTCATCCCTGATGGAGGATCGCAGGAATCGTGAGAAAGAGGGGTCCTTTCATTGGATTGGCTGGCCCAACACTGTTTCAGCCGTGGAATGGCCAAATGGGGGAGGCAGCTTGATGGATGAGGTCTCCAGGAGTCTAAAATTATCTAAATCTTATTATGTGATATCCTCTACTGTTAAATTCTTCTCCGTACTTCTAAAAATATTAAAATTTTTTATTGAGGATTTGTTCTGTTCTGTGTATTGTATTGTATTGTATTGTATTGACCCCCTTCTTTTGACACCCACTGCATGCCCAACCTACCTGGAAAGGGGTCTCTCTTTGAACTGCCTTTCCCAAGGTTTCTTCCATTTTTTCCCTACTAGGTTTTTTTTGGGAGTTTTTCCTTGTCTTCTTAGAGAGTCAAGGCTGGGGGGCTGTCAAGAGGCAGGGCCTGTTAAAGCCCATTGTGGCACTTCCTGTGTGATTTTGGTCTATACAAAAATAAACTGTATTGTATTGTAACTACAGGATGATGGTGTGGTTCAGGCCTAAAAGAGGTAACCAAACCTGTTAAAACCCCATCATCAGGTACTGGGCCCAGAGATCTGGAACGGCAGGATGAACCTTAAGGGCCATAAGGTCACCATTGCCTGCAACTCACTTAGCACTTAACCTGGGCAAGCTGTAGACACCAGTAGAATATAAACTCCAATGAAGTGAATGTCAACTGCAAACTTAAAAAGCTAAATTCCCATATATAATGGCTAAATAAATAGTACATTTCCACATGGGAATTTTTTTGTAGAGGACGCACGGTGGCACAGTGTTAGTGCTGCTACCTCACAGTAAGGAAATCAGGGTACATGTCCTGGGTTCTCCCTGCGTGGAGTTTGCATGTTCTCCCCATGTCTGTGAGGTTGGAAGTTCTCCCCATGTCTCTTTTCTCTGAGTACTCCAGTTTCCCCCCACAGTCCAAATACATGCAGGTTAGGTGGACTGGTGATACTAAATTGGCCCTAGTGTATGTCTGAGGTTATGTGTGTGTGTTTGATCTGTGATGGACTGGCACCCTGTTCAGAGTTTGTTCCTGCCTTGGGTCCTATGCTAGCTGGGATAGGCTCTAGCACCCCTGCCACCCTGTTCAGGACTAAGCAGGTTGGAAAATGATTGACGTTTTTGAAGCTTTTTTGTATATTTGGAGTCAGCAGGTTCATATCTCTCTAAAAAAGTTATAACAAATAAAAAAGTTATTTTTGTCTGTACAAGCAAACATTAGGTGATGGCTGTGCTATGATTCTGTGAGAAAGAAAGGAATAAAAGTCTAAAGAAAAAGCACATACTTTTTATTTCATTTTTTTAATGTGTTGATGCTACTGTGACACACTAATCCAAAGAAATATGGATTTTTCAGGGAAATTCAATCTCATATATTCAACCCAAGTTAATAGAGTGGCCACAGGTGCAACACTGCAAATAGCTGATGATTTTTGGCTATTGAAATAGATGTGGTTTATATCCAGATAGTGGTGTTAAGGAATCAAGGAATGAAACAGATGGCCTTTCTGCTCTCAGGAGTACACATTAAATATCTGGGGAGGTTCTGCTTGATGAAACTGCAAGAATCTTATTTGAGACAGGATGTTTATTCTAGTGGAAAGCTATTCTGCTCATCTGGAAGTATGCTTTCTGTGCCTTGAATGTGAACTTCTAACAGAAGGACTTCTGTCAAGGACACTGAGCTGATTGTAAGCAAGGAGTAATGGCAAAAGGTAATGTATTTCATTAAAAAAGTGCCTTTGTTTGTGGATTCAGACCATTGGCTCTCTCTGTCTGTAATCATCAGTTTTAGTTTAATTGAAGCATTCACAAGGCAGTTAATGTTATGTGGACACTACGTAATTTCACAAAAATACCTAAACCGTTTTTATTACAGTTTTCTTATATAAAATGTCAGGGTTTTATTTTAAATTTGTAAAATCTTTACTATTTTTTTGTGTACCTGAAATACTCCACATTTCCTTTTTAAACCTATATAAAATTTCATAGGACTGCTGTGTTTCACTGTCTATTCAAGGCCTAATAAGCAAAATACTTTCCTCTGAGCAGAACGTGAATATTTACTGCTTCACAGCCATTTATTTATGATTGTTGTTCTTTCTTTCTTTCTTTCTTTCTTTCTTTCTTTCTTTCTTTCTTTCTTTCTTTCTTTCTTTCTTTCTTTCTTTCTTTCTTTCTTTCTCTGAATCAGACAAATACCTAGTTTTACAGCTAAGCATCTCCCCCATATCATGGCTTGCTATCCCAGGTTTTCATTCTTTATTCCCACGTGACCATACACTATATTATCACTTACTGACTTATAGCCTTGACTGAGATTTAATATGCAGTTTGTACCCACAACTTTTCTTTCTCAGGTATGAATGACTACCCTAAATTAGCATAGATGCGGCATTCTACAGTACATTTAACATTCAGTATCTATAAGCTGTACTAAGCGTTTAACATACCATTTAATTATAAATTAGATATTTGATTTTTCTGTGGCATATTTTAATCAACATCAAATATCAGTCAAACTAAACTCTCTGGATAGGGTGTATGAGGTTGTTTCAGCCTTCATACAGGTATTTCTGCACCTTAGATTTTTGTAGGTCAATGAACTATTGCTGTAAATTGATTGCTGATTCATTGAAGTGAATGTGCGTATTTTTCACGGTCAACTGCAGCTCTGGTACCTTTTTGGAAAACTTTCTAATCTCCAAATTACCCATTGCAAACAGTCTTTACTTTTCTAATTAACTCCTTTCCAAGAAAAAAAATATTGATTATGATTTTATTTATCTTACTTCAGAAAGTAAGATCATAAGCAATAAATTCATAATTGTGAGACTAGAATTCATTGCATAGGAATAAAAGAATTAATACCTGAAGTCCTAACAAAGAATATTTATTTCTATTGTTTTAGTTTAAGACAGTCAACTTTACTTAAGTAAAGTACTGATTGTTATCGTAACACAATCCTTTCTTAAAATAACATGGTGTTTAATACATCATCTTCTAGCCACAATACGTCTACAGTGCTCCACTCTGTTGTCTTCCATGCACCCACTTCAGGAGTGTGGCGTCCACAAGTGCAGTCAACGTTTTGAGTCAAGTTTCAGTCATCTCAGTTGGTAACCCACTGAGACCATCCCAGTTTGGCTTCCTCATCCTACTGCGTCTGTCGGTCACTTCAGGACATTGGGAGCCTCAATCGCTAATGCGCCATAGCTTAGCTCGAATAATTTGCTTCAGAGCACCATCCCACTTAATCCACGAAGGGCGTCCCATACTGCTTTGCCTCCACTCCACAGCAGTGGTCTGACCACTCAATCATGCTTGCCTATATTCAGTTTGCTCTTCCTTTGTTTTACATCCTTTTCATCTTTCTCTCTGTCTGTCCAGTTCAGGCTGTTTATGCTCTGTGGGTGCAGGTCCTTTGCTTAACAACCCTTAGAATGTCAATGAGGAGACAGCTGAGCTGTTTTGCACAGGAATGCGTTATCAGTCAATTTCTCCATTAAACGCTCCGGGGTGGCACGGCATTGCAGCAGCACACACCCATACCCACAAGCTTGAGGCGCATTGTTTTAAAATCACACACCAAAATAGAATCCTAACACACTTTATCACAGATACCAAGAATGAAAATAATAAATAAATCATATTTCAATGAAATAAATCATGAAACAAAAAATTAAACAAAGCTTTCAAAAAGTATATTTTATGTTAAACAATCCTGACAACAAACGCTTTAAAGAGATTTTTTCAGGTTGATTGGCGCTGCTGCATGTACACAGATTGGGTCTTCAGCACCATCAAAAAGGTCCTTAGTTCAATAAACTAGTGTTTGTAGCACATTGGTGTACGAACTGTTGACTGTTTATTTCTTTTCAAATGATTACATTTTTAAGGTTTTAAGGTCCGGCTTACTTGTCTGAACTTATCATGACTTACAAACCAGAGCGCACATTAAGATCTCAAGATGCTGGTCTGCTTATGATTCCAAGAATTAATAAAATAACAATGGGAGGTCAAGCTTTTAGTTACAGGGCCCCTAAACTGTGGAATGGTCTGCCTGCTACTATAAGAGATGCCCCTTCGGTCTCAGCTTTTAAATCCCGACTGAAGACTCACTACTTCAGTTTAGCATATCCTGACTAGAGCTGCTGATTAACTGTACAGACTGCATCTCTGTTGTTAGTCATTAGCAATAAAACATAAGTAACATAATAGTTATAATTTGTTACTAACTCTCGCCTATTCTGTTTCTCTTCTCGATACTCAGAGGTGGCACTTGGTGCCACGGCCCACCTGTCAAGTTCTTTTGCCTGCCTAAGGTAAAGTCATCCCTGATGGAGAATCGCAGGAATCGTGGGAAGGAAGGGTCCTTTCATCGGATTGGCTGGCCCAGTGCTGTTTCAGCCGTGGAATGGCCAAATGGGGGAGGCAGCTTGATGGATGATGGACTCTAAATATATCCAAATCTTCTTATGTGATATCATTTACTGTTAAATTCTGCTCCGTACTTCTAAAATTTTTATTTTTATACTGTACTGAGGATTTGTTCTGTTCTGTGTATTGTATTGTATTGTATTGACCCCCTTCTTTTTGACACACACTGCACGCCCAACCTACCTGGAAAGGGGTCTCTCTTTGAACTGCCTTTTCCAAGGTTTCTCCCATTTTTCCCTACAAAGTTTTTTTGGGAGTCTTTCCCTGTCTTCCCTGTGCCCATTGCGGCACTTCTTGTGTGATTTTGGGCTATACAAAAATAAATTGTATTGTATTGTATTGTATTGTAATGTGAAATATATTTAGTTTACTTGCAATAAATACTGCTACCACATTTGTTCATAATGTTTGGTTAATCCATCTATGTATCCTTTAATTCTCGTTCCGCTTCTAACATTACACTTTTATTTCAGATCATTTTTTGCAACAATAAGTAAATGAGGACAGGCTAAAGAATCTAACAAACATTAACAATTTAGATGTTGAACATGAAGGATATACCACTTGAACTGCATTAATGGCAAAAAGCACCAGGATGTGATGGTTTACATATTGAGTTCTTTAGGACATTTTGTGAAAAAATTAAAATAGTAAATAATTTAATCATTAATGGAAACAAAAAAGTAATATCAATTCCATAGAAAGTTGTAAACAAATAAAATATTAGAGACCAGTGGTCTGGTATAAGTCTTTATGAGTAGGATAAGAAATGTAAAACTGAGCAAAACACACCACCATCAAGTGTAGTGGTGTCTTTTGCTGGAAAATTGTGGTGGGTCAAAGTCAAAGCGAACTTTATTGTCATCTCAACCATATACAAGTATACAGATAGACGAAATTGCGAAGCTCAGGGTCCACGGTGTAACAACATGAAGTGCAAATAATAAATCAAAAATAGAATTAAGATTAAAATTAAAATTTAAAAATAACACACAAACAAGACAAGACATTGTGCAAAGCAAGACAAAGAAGTAGCAGCAATATTGACGTGTAGTAAGCAATATGAACATTGATGCAATGTATGGTATTTGCAATCTAGATACATAAATATAATCAAAAGATATGTAATATAAAAAATAAATAAATACATAAATAATAGATATAGATAATACAGAAATTATCAGTGTATGATAATAGTTGTTTAAGACATGTGTAAACAATGACAGGTCAGAATGTTTCACAGCAGAAGGATATCAAGGTCAGTATGAGATTTTCAGTTCTTTTCTACTTGGACACTCGTCTTTGCAGGACAGTGTTTTTAGAGGTGGTTGAGACAGTGTGGAAGATCCCACATGGCAGCATGGTGTTAAGGAGTCAGACAGCTTGGGGGTAAAAACTATCCTGCAGACTGGCAGATCTGGCTTTGATGCTACAGTATCTTCTCTTGAATGGCAGAAGTGTGAAAAGTCCATGTGAGGGGTGTAAGGGGTCCCGCACAATGCTGCAGGCCTTGCGGACACTGCGTTTGTAAAATATGTCCTGTAGTGAAGGGAGAGGCACCTCAATAATGTTCTCTGCTGTCTTCACTATCCTTTAGAGGCGCTTGCAGTCGGATATTTTGCAGATGCCATACCAGACAGTGATGCAGCTGGTCAGAACACTCTCAGTGGTGCCTCTGTAGAACATGGTGAGGATGGAAGGGGGAAGACTTGCTCGCTTCAGCCACCTCAGGAAGTGTAGTCTCTGCTGGGCTTTCTTGATTAGGTTTAGGTTACTTGATTGGTCCTAGGAAATAGACCCTCTCACAAAGCACTTAAAGAGTAGAACTTACTGGCTCTATGCACTGCTTATATGATTTTGGGAAGGCTTCTGTTTTAGATAGTGTCACACATGTGCACATAGGAGGCAGTTTACAAGCTCAAATAGTGCTATTTCTCAGTTGGACCAGGGGTTAACGCTGTCACATTATCCTTTCTCATTTTGTCCCTCTGGAGACCACTGTAGAACCTGCCTCCCAATGACATCACAACCAGCTCATGTTGACATCACTTCCAGCACTCTTTGATGACATCATATCTGGTACCCAGAACCACACTTCCTGCCAAGTCAGTTCTTGTTCTGGCCTATCTGACTCCACCTCTCCCTCCATTCAGCCATATTACAGAACAGAACCTGTTAGTCAGTTCTGTTTTGGACCCCAGTCTCTAAAGATGTGTTTATTTTTCTCTTAGTATTTTCAAGCATATGGGATGGCCATCCCCAAATCTTTTTGTGACTCCATCCGTCCTTATTACAATAGTCTCTCAGAGTTGTGTAAAGTGAATGTAGATGATGTTGTGTCTGAATGCAAATGAGTGGTGTGAGGTGGAGTCAGCAGTGTTAATGTTCAGGCAGCAAACACAGCTGATAAAAACTCATTGGAATCACGTGGAATTAGCCATGAAATGTCAGAACACTGGCAGGAGGAATTGCAACTGCTGGCAAAACTGAAGGACCTTATGTGAGTAAAAATATTGACTTAGAGTAAGGATTAAGTATCCTTAAATCCTTAAGGAGCAAGGATTGGTAAAGGGAGACTAGTAGTGATGGAAAAGTCAGCATACTTATTTGCAGAATGGACTCTGTGACATATATAGTGAAGGTGACAAAGAAAATTAAACAGTAAAAAAATCACATTTTGATTTTATGTGCTAATTCAGTATTTCTTCAATTTATTCTTTAGGCTCCCACAGCTTCAGGTTTTATTCTAACCAAGCGAGTTTATCTAGACTCCCAGATTCTTAATTTTACTGTTATTATTATTTTTTTATTGAGCTTAAAGCATAATGTCACATTAGGTAAATGAAAATCCATTCAAAAATACAATCAATACAATGTTTCCAAAAGACAAATAATAATAATAATAGTAAAACATATTAAAGAGTATCACTCCCTAAACTAGGTAGGGGTGGAGCAATGTGAGAACAAACATCCATTATAAAAATAGCTCCTCAAGTACGTTAAAAAAGACATATAGCCAATACGAATATTTTAGAATATAATACAGTACATCACTTTCCCATGTAGTTAGGAACTATGTGTTAAGATTCTTACAATTAAAGAATATTCAGCCAACTTACATGTAATACATTTTAGGAAATTGCAGTGAATGTATCGTTACATAACTCTTATCTTGTGCGATGTTTCTCTAAAGAATGCCTTTAAAATATTTGAAATAACTGCCTGTATTTCACAAGTGTGTGAATATTTTCCCCAAAATGGTGCTACATTAGAAAATCTCAGTTCCCCAGAAAACACCTATCAGTGATGGCCTGTGGTATGGGGCAATCTTTCTGCCTCACATTTTTGGGCCTGCAGTTGGAGCGCACATCAATGAACTAACAGGTGCACTACAACTGGTAGCTAATCTCACTTCTGAGGCCCTTCCTACAAGATCTGTGATTTTGCCAAATCAAACTACCCTGGATATACTTTTGGCAGCCCAGGGATGCAGCTGCAAAGTGATAGGACAGAAATGTTGCTCCTAAACTCGGAACACTTCACACAATTTATCTGATCTGGCCTTTAAGATTCTTCATGGGGTTGATCCAGTTTTTTTTCTCCTGATTGGACATCAGAATTGAATACTGATCGATTTAATGACATTCTTTCTTTTTGCCCAGCAAAGAGATACGCATAGTCAAAGCTAAAATCGGCACCCAAAGTGACCCCTTATCATTTAAACAATCTGGAGACATAACCAAAAATTAGTAGACAGAAACAAGAACAAGAGATCAGTAAACCAGGAAGTCAAAAGGAAAAAAAATGGAATTTTCAAGCATCTAAGTATTATGCTAAAATTTGGATATTTTGGAGATGTTTTGAGTAACCTTTGTTCTGATGATGTCACAGGTGGTGCACAGTCCGCACAATTGTGAGAGAACGTCATGAGAATGGGTGATGCCAAACACCCTGAAACAGTGATGCCATAAGAAACAAAGATGGCTTTGTTGTATAAAGAAAAAAAGTTATACTTTCTCAATTTACACCAAAAACATAAAACAATGACAAAATCTGATTCTTGAGTTCTAAAACCCATAGATTGGTGCATCAACTGTAGAAATCTATCCAGGAAATCTGCCAATAACCTAACAAAGGTACAAATCACAACACATATTATCAATATAGACTTCTCTGAAGGTATCTAATGATTTTAATAAATTATGTATTTTATAGATTTAATATACAATGTATAACTAATCATTTACTGGAGCACAAAAAATAGTATCTCTGCCTTATACTGTTTCTTCCATTGGTTTCATATTTTGAATATGTGACATAAATCCAGATTGCTGGTAAACTAATGAAAGTAACTGATAAATGGATGTTGGGGAAATTCTCTTTAAATAACAGTCAAAATCATTACTCCAATGTTTCCAAGAGTGACATCCTTTATTAAAACAAGCCTGAGATATTTGTGCATAAGAACATTTGATTTCTCTATAACAAGACTGAATGAGGTTGGGACAGCATTGAGTTTATAAAGGCAGGAAATTTGCACAACATAGTTAAGAAACGCATTATGTTACACCAATCAACATACAAATACAGTAAATAGGATAATCCATAACTCACCCTATATCTCTGTAGAGTTAAAGGTCCCAAAAAGAGTTGATAGATTAAAAGTCTTTGGCAAACATCTTATCATTAAATAAGAACTTTTTATATTTTATGCTATACTTAAAAAGTTTAAATGCCATATGCTGCTTTCATCTCCATGGTAAATATACTGGAAACAAAAGGTGCAAAAAGTTTTAGCTTCCAAGGAAAGGCACACTCACCAACTCACACAGAACGTTTTCCCGCACATAAACCACAAAATAAATTAAATAAACAGGAAATTGAGCAAGCTTTTACTTATAAGGCTAAACAAGTAGTTGCAGTTCCAGCACCTTCTCATTCCATTCATAGTCTTAAGAAATTGTCATATCTTCCTCTTGTTTAGATGTTTGCAATTCCATCCTTCAAATGCTTGGCCTTTTTGCACTCCAGATGGAATAATTTATAATTTAATCTAGCTTTTTTGAAGGAGGATTTATTAACATGCAGTATATAGGAATATTTAAAAAAGAAAGATTTGTGGAAGGATGTTCATTTTAACAATGTTGATTATCCCATACGCATATTTGTAATGCTTTCATTATTTTATAAAAGTTAACTTTTAATAAACCTTTGAATTTTTTTGTCACTGTGATTATTTATAGTACAGTGAAGAGATATTCCCATTCCACTCTATAAAAATCTTTGTATGCATCCAGGAATAGTAAGAACTGTGGAGGCTCAAAAACTGAAGGGGTTTACTTAATATTATCACTTCAATTACAAACACATCCTTCTTAACCCTTCTTCTAAAATCTTCATATTATGATGTACCAACTAAGTACAGGAAGCTGCAAAGCCATTTAAACCCAGTGCCCAAAGATGTCATCTTCAGTTCATTAAAAGGGACTGTTTGATGCATATTCCCTTCCCTAAGCTGGAGGAGGAAAAAGAAAGCAGAAAGAACCTGAGATTTATACCATTTAGTACAGAGGGAAAAAGAGAATGGTAGAAGATCATGAAGACACCCATTAAGAACAGATTGCATGGGTCTGCCAGATTTGTTGTTTTGGTGGCCCTATGGTCCTAACAGCAGAATTCAGAAACATTATAGTGGAAACTGAAGTAAAAGAAAAAAAGGACAACAGCCATTGGGCTACAGTATATTCCATATGAAAAAAAATTCTTGTGCAGTCAGGAAAGATATGTACCATTTGACTTCTACTACCTTACTACAAGATTGTTAAAGCTGAAAAATAGTTGTAACAGGTTAGTTCTATTTATATTTGAGTCTATGAAAATTTTAATTAAATACAAAACATTAGTTTTATTTCTTGTTTTTATTTTAAGAAATATGTATGAAATAGAGACAAAAATGTAATCAAAACTTTTAAACAAAGGGCATATATAAACTGATGTAGAGTATGGGTATATACTATTTTCTCATTGGATATGCAATGCATCATGAAGGTTTGCAAGTTTGTCCTTTGTTTTAATACCTAAACTCTCAAGTGTAAAATGAAATGCCTTTAAAGCAATCCATCATTTCAGAAGTTCACATCCATCAACATAAAATACCAAAGACATCAACTGCGGCCCTTTCTGATAGCTTTTGATTATGCCTTAAATGACTGGCATAAGTGGAGGATTTTCACATTAGCGCTTAACCATATATTAGAAATTTAGAAGGAGAATAAATGTAATTTATAGACGAGGGTTGTTCAAGCTGTAAATGTTTTGTTTTAGGAAAAGCGTGTAAGAAAACCTAGCAGTGCACTTAATTTTGCTTTGATTTCAAGTCTTGTCAAACTAAATCACTCCTTGATGTCTCCAGTCCTAACAAATAAAGGCAGAACTGCATAGAAATAAAGTGAGGAACGGCAGGGTTTGGAGGGATGGTGGTAGTCACTTTAACACAAAAAAATTCATGCACTAAAAATTCCCATCATGGTTGATTCAAGATTCTAAAGCAGAATATTATTGTCTAATTTTACAACAAAGCATCATTGTAGAATACAAAAAAGAGGCCTTATTAAATAAATACAATAAAGGCAGAACTGTAGTTTGTGAAGCATCACATAAACCTCCATTACTTTTATGTTTTGTTGGCTGGGCAGGGGTTAGATGTTTTCCCCACCAAATACATTTGTATTAATACAACAAAAACATATTTTGCCTATAACACACGGATTATAGAACATAGATATGTGCATATATATGCAAATACAGGATAACAAACCACAGAAAGAATAAATCTAAGCTGACTTGGTTTCATTCTCCTATGAAGAGGGCATAAACCTATGAATTAAACTTCCCCTATTTAATTCTTATTCAAAGAATTGCCACAGGAAACACTCAGAACATGCTTTTAAATACTGCAAGATCTGTGGACTATTAACAAGTTAAAGAAGTAAATATCTGGCTGGTTTAGAAGTTTCTCAATGCCTGCATTCTTGGATGCAGCTGACATTTCTTCTCCTACAGAGCTCATCTTTGTGGAAGTGATTCCAGTAATCTATCAGAAGGAGCTTATACTCAAGCAAGTTTAGTTTATCTATTAAATTTGGAAAATGAAAATTATACAGCCTAAGAATTTACCCAAAACACAGGTTTTAACTTTCAGCTGTAGTAACACCAACAACCAAAATTACATATGTAACACTAGTAACAAAATACATCTGATTGTTTTACCCTAACTACAAGGTTACAAACAGTGTTAATTTTGAAGCTATAAGAGCAAACCATTACTATTAGTCTTTTTTCTGGTTACTGTCAATTTGATGAATTTATGTAGTGCTTTATTCTGAGATATTCAGCACTCACTGATAAAATTTATCTTCTATCACAGCTTCAGTTAATTCAAAGCTCCTTACACGGACCAGCAACAGCAACCACATAACACCCATCCTGCTTCATCTTCACTGGATCCTTGCGTCTTACAGGATTTAATATAAAATTCTATTAATATCCTACAAAGCTTGAAATGGCCCTGCACCAGACTGCATCAATGACCTACTCACTGACTGTAGTAGTAGGTGACTGTGTGCAGAGGGTGCAGACCTATAAATACCTGGGAGTGCAGCTGGATGATAAATTGGACTGGACTGCCAATACTGATGCTCCATGCAAGAGAGGACAGAGCCGACTATACTTCTTTAGAAGGCTGGTGTCCTTCAACATCTGCAATAAGATGCTGCAGATGTTCTATCAGGTGGTTGTGGCGAGTGCCCTCTTCTAAGCGGTGGTGTGCTGGGGAGGCAGCATAAAGAAGAGGGACGCCTCATGTCTGGACAAACTGGTGAGGAAGGCAGGCTCTATTGTAGGCACAGAGCTGAACAGTTTGACATCTGTGGCGGAGCGACGGGTGCTGAGTAGGCTCCTGTCAATAATGGAGAATCCACTGCATCCACTGACAGACTGAGGAGATCGTTCCTCCCCCACACTATGCGACTCTTCAATTCCACCTGGGGAAGTAAACGTTAACATTATACAAAGTTACTGTCTGTTATACCTGCATTTTTATAACTCTTTAATTTAATATTTTTTTTATCAGTATGCTGCTGCTGCTGGAGTATGTGAATTTCCTCTTGATGATTAATAAAGTATCTATCTATCTATCTATCTATCTATCTATCTATCTATCTATCTATCTATCTATCTATCTATCTATCTATCTATCTATCTACTCAATCAGGTCATCTGATTTAGGAAATCTTGTTGTGCCCCATATTAACCTGCACTCTGTGGGTGACAGGGCTTTCAGCTGTATAGCACCCAAACTTTGGAATGACATCACGAAAATAATTAGATCAGCTGACTCTATTCATTCTTTTAAAAAGAACAACTGAAAACTCATCTGTTCAGGAAGGCTTTTAATTTAACCTAACATTCTGATGCTTCTTTTAGTTTACCTCTCTGTCCAGATGCTCAGGATAACTTGTGTGCATATTATTTGTTCTGGCTTTCTTTTAGTATTTAGTATTTTACTCTGTTTTTGTTTCTCTTTATTTTATTTATTGCTTTGTATATCCTGTATTTATCTGTTCTAGTGTCCTATGCAGAAAATAAGTTATGGGAATGAGTAATGGAAGCTTGGTTAAGAACGGAGGTGATGATTAGTGAGCAGCATTATGGTTTCATGCCAGTAAAGAGCACCACAGATGCGATGTTTGCTATAAGGGTGTTGATGGAGAAGTATAGAGAAGTTCAGAAGGAGTTGAGTTGTACAGGAAATGTACAGGGGGAAGTGTAACAGTGGTGGGGTCTGCGGTAGGAGTGACAGATGCACTCAACGTAGAGGTGGGATTACGTCAGGGATCGGCTCTTTAGCCCTTTCTTATTTGCAATGGTGATGGACAGGTTGACAAATGAAATTAGACAGGAGTCCCTGTGGACTATGATGTTTGCTGATGACATTGTGATCTGTAGCGATAGTAGGGAGCAGGTTGAGGAGACCCTGGAGAGGTGGAAATATGCTCTAGAGAGGAGAGGAATGAACGACAGTAGGAACAAGATAGAATACACGTGTGTGAATGAGAGGAAGGTCAATGGAATGGTGAAGTTGCAGGGAGTAGAGTTGGCAAATGTGGATGAGTTTAAATACTTGGGATCAACAATACAGAGTAACAGGGATTGTGGAAGAGAGGTGAAAAAGAGTGCAGGCAGGATGGAGTGGGTGAAGAAGAGTGGCAGGAGTAATTTGTGACAGACGGATATCAGCAAGAGTGAAAGAGAAGGTCTACAGGATGGTAGTGAGACCAGCTACGTTATATGGGTTGGAGACGGTGGCACTGACCAGAAAGCAGGAGACAGAGCTGGAGGTGGCAGAGTTAAAGATACTAAGACTTGCATTCAGAGTGACAAGGATGGATAGGATTAGGAATGAGTACATTAGAGGATCAGCTCAGGTTGGATGGTTTAGAGACAAAATCAGGAAGGTGAGATTTCATTGGTTTGGATATGTGCAAAGGAGAGATGCTGGGTATATTGGGAAAAGATGCTAAGGATAGAGCTACCAGGCAAGAGGAAAAGAGGAAGGCCTAAGAGAAGGCTTATGGATGTGGTGAGAGAGGACATGCAGGTGGTGGGTGTCACAGAGCAAGATGCAGAGGACAGGAAGATATGGAAAAAGATGATCCGCTGTGGCAACCCCTAATGGGAGCAGCCGAGAGAAGAGGAAGAAGTGTCCTAGGCAGAACATATGTGTATCCAATGTTACATATACCCTGATGTTTTTTCTGTGACTCTGAAAAACACCCTGAGTATGTGAAAGGTGCTATATAAATAAAATGTACAGTGGAACCTCAGTTTGCGAGCATAATTCGTTCCGGAAACATGCTCATAGTCCAAAGCACTCGTATATCAAAGTGAATTTCCCCATAAGAAATAATGGAAACTCAGATGATTTGTTCCACAACCCAAAACTATTCATATAAAAATGATTAATACAAAATATAAGTAAAAGTAAAAATATATAAAACAAATTAACCTGCACTTTACCTTTGAAAAGAATCATGGCTGGTGTGAGTGAGTTTCTAAACTCTTGTGGGACTGCACCCAACGGGACGACACGCAGAAGAGCGTCCCAAAGCAATCGCATTCTCCCAGTGCTGTAGCAGTTCTCCGTAAAAGCGAATCTGAAAAGATCGCGGACATGCTATAAGCGCCTGCCGTCAATGGGTGATACAAGGAACAAGGAACATTAAAAATGTGCAGGGCCCTGCCTGACTGCTGTGTCTGTGTATAAATAACCACGCTGTTGCTGTTTCAAGCTGAATAAAGCTTGTGTTGCTAAAGTACTGAGACTCAGTTTCGTGTTTTAGGGTGCAAGACGGGGACTCGCACGTCACAGCACACACACGAGCGCGAGCACACAAACACACACACACACACACACACATGCGCGCACACAGAGTCACAATGCTAATGCTGTAGTAAACACTACACGCTCGTTGACTATATGAGTGAGGCACGCCGACTCAGACGGAGAATAGGAGACGATTGCCCACAATCCCGCAGTGAGAGAGAGAGAGAAGAACCATCAGCTCAGTTGTGATCACATGACGCTCAGCAGAAAAACTACTCGTACTGCAAGACCTCGCTCGTTTATCAAGTGAAAATTTATTAAAAATTTTTGCTCGTCTTGCAAAACACTCGTAAACCAAGTTACTCGCAAACCGAGGTTCCACTGTATTGTTATTATTATTATTGAACACTTGGAAGGACAGCATGCTTAGCTTAATTGTATGTTGCAGTATTTGTAGGTACAGTCCTTAAGGTTTCAAAACAGAATGGTAATAGAACACATTTGCTGAGAGCTAATGATCAGTTAAATCTTTTTCTTCATTGATGTGAACATGTTGCTACAGTACTAATGATCGCTTCTGCTTGTATACCTTTGTTGTCCTTTGTTGAGGCAGGACATTATAAAGCATCCATGCCTAACTACTGTATTATTCTTAATCGTCCACTGTAGTGCTAGGATTCCCCTTGGAGTAGAATGGTGCTCAAGCCTTTGTTGTGGGCTACACACTGGGCAATTGTGCATCTGTTACAAATAACAGGAGCTAAATCCAGACTTAGCTGATGGACATAGAACAGGGTGCTAGTTCTAATGTTGGATTAGTGAAGGAGTTAACATTTTGACATTTCTTTCTTTGTGTGTACAAGTCCAATCTTTGCCAATCCTGATGGGTAAACCTATGCATCAGTTTGGTTGGTTTGGTTATTCTCACCTGGCTATCGCTGTAAGGATTTTGTTTTTTGATTTCTCCAGTGCCTTCAATACCATCCAGCCATTCCTATTAAGGGCTAAGCCCAGAGGTATGCAGGTGAATAATCCTGTGGTGTCCTGGATAATGGACTATCTTTCAGGCAGACCACAGTTTGTGAGACTAAAGGACTGTTTCTGATATGGATGTGAGTGACACTGAAACACCACAAGGAATAGTCCTGTCTCATTTTCTCTTCACTCTGTACACATCCAACTAAAAAAATATAGCACCAGGTCATGTCACTTGTAGAAATTCTCAGATGATTCCGCACTTATTGATTTATTGACTTATATTGATAAGGGGAATGTGACAGAGTACATGAGTCAGGTGGAGAAAGAATTGTCTGCATATTAACATCAGTAAAATCAAGGAGTTGGTTATTGACTTTAACCTTACCAAAGAGCCTGTATGCCTGGTTACTATTCAGGGAGTGGATGCAGAGGTTGTGCACTCCTACAAGTACTTTGGGGTCCACATGCATGTTGTTCTGGTCTTGGAACACAGAGGAACTATATAAGAAAGGAGACTATATTCCTTAGGAGACTGTGTTCCTTTAATGTGGGAAGTGGCATCCTTCACATCTTCTACAACTCTTTGATGGCCAGTGGTCCAGTAACATCACTTCAAGAGAGGCCCACCAAACTAACAAGCTAATTGAAAGGGCAAGCTCAATTATAGGATGCACTCTATATCCCCCAGAGGTAGTAGCAAAGGAGAATTAAAACAAAAATGAGTGCCATTGTGAACAATGCTGCACATCCTCTCTCTGACAAACTAACACTAACAAATGTCGCTTTGCCTGAGGTGTTGTCCTGGATGCAACAATATTTTTTAACACATTAAACAGGCCATATTAATTACAAAAAAAAACTAATTCATTAATTAAAAAATATATATATATATATATATATATATATATATATATATATATATATATATATATATATATATATATATATATATATATATATATATATATATATATAATTAAAGAGCTTCCGTAAAAAGCCAAATTTCCTCTGGGGACAGATGAAGTACTATCTATCTAACTGAGGCCTACGTTTATCCATGAACATATGCAAGGATGAGATATGGTCATTCTGGCAAGTGCTATAAAAAGGCCAAAAGCTGAAACCCATGCTTAAATAAAACACCAGTGTCTTGTATTTGCCAGCAAACGTGTCATTCCATTGTGATTGATACTCATTTATCAGATGGCAAGTGTCCAGGGGCCTCATGTATAACGGCGTGCGTAGAACTCACACTATAACATGGCGTAAGCACAAAAGCGGGATTGTGCGTACACACAGAAAAATCCAGATGCAGGAATCTGTGCGCACGCATACTTTCACGTTCTTCTACTACATAAATCCCGATTTGCGTGAAAAGTAACGCACGTGCACGCGCCTTCTGTCCCGCCCCAACTCCTCCCAGAATTACGCCTCTTTGAATATGCAAATCAATATAAATAGCCTTCTGTGAAAAGACAATGGGAAAAGCACGGGGGGAAAATATAAGAATTTCAGCGAATACCAAGTGGAGGCAAAGGAAAAACGTACTATTTGTTGGTTTAAACAGTGGGATAATCAACAAAAGAAAGTTGATCGAGTGACAGAGTGCCGGAAAAACTCGAAAGATCAAATTCACAAAGTCGCACAGTGCCCGAAATAAAAAAGAAATCATATATCAAAGTCGCTGTGAAAAGGCGAGTCGTAGCCCACCGTCTGAGTGTCATATGAAAGCTTATTAGGGTACAAACAAAAAACATAGGCACACAGTGGGAAAAAAAGCACGAAATGTCAACTTTAATCTCGAAATTTCCACTTTAATCACGTAGTTTATTTTGCCATTAAAGTAGAACATCATAAACTTCATCTTAAAATCATTTATTTTACTAGTTTCTCAAGTAGCAGGTTAAATGCTTTTTTCTGTGTTTGATCTTCTATGTGCTCTATGTGTGTGAATCACTACGTGCTTCCGTTCTTTCTCTTTCTCCGACAGGACACAGAATGCATTACATTCGAGATATTACAGCTCTCTGAATAATTAAAATACTGAGATGTATACGTGATATCATTTTCATGATGATAGGAATGAAAGCATGTTATTAAATATGGGAACACGGTGGCGCAGTGATTGTTCATATCTCACGCAAGAGGCTTGCTGCACCATGTGCGACCTTCGATGAAATAATTTATTACAGAAGTACTGTCTCTTTCAAACGTACTAACCTCCAATTCCTGTCCATACTTTTCTTTCTCCAATCGCCACACAATCAGCTCTGTAATAGACGTTAAGCCATTTGTAAGCTTAGAACGCCGATTCTTCAAAACTTTTAAGGAACATTGAAATATCTTCGTAGTACATGTTTAATTATTCTATCCATCTATCCTTCCAGTGTTGCGTCAGCACCAGCAAGAATACAGCGCAAGGCAGGAGCTATCCTTGAACTAGCTATACGCTGCGGCACCGTGTCCTCACATGTTTAATTATTAACAATACAGATTATTTAAATGAAGTTAAAGTTTTATCTGTATACTATAAGCGACATATTTTGCTGCATTTCATCTTAAAAATGATATTGTCATCATACGCGCTTTATAAAGTAGCACAGGTTGTGCAATATTATAACTGTAGTGCAAGTTTACAGTGAGGTGATTGAGTGCGTTTATAGTTCTTGGGATGAAACTGTTTCTGAAACGCGAGGTCCGTACAGGAAAGGCTTTGACGCTTTTTGCCGTGGTTGAGGTAGTGTGTACTTGAAACTATATACCGATAATTCTCTTTCCGATCATCTGCTGCTGTGATTCCCCACTCAGATACAGTGATATAAATACTCTGAGTGGTGCAGTGAGAGTAATATGGAAAAAGATGATCCGCAGTGGCAACCCTTAACGGGAACAGCTGAAAGAAGAACAAGATGCAGTGAGCATAACAACGCTAAAGCAGTTATGGTATTTGGAATACTATGGCTATTCCCTGGCCCATTATATTGCTACAGGTTAATTACGATCAGATGCATTACACTAATAAACAATATGCAGTTAATTTCAGTGTATTTATAAAGCCGCGTCAGGAATGTGGAGCTAAGAAAGAAAGGATGAGCACACAGGAACAGTAGTTTGACCATTCTGTGGACCATTATATTGTTACAGGTTAATTACAATCAGATGCATTAAATTTATGAACGATATGCGGTTAATTTCAGTGTATTTGATAAAGCCGCCGCCGTGGATGTGTATCTAAGAAAGAAAGGGTGTTCACACAGGAACAGTAGCACTGCTTTGACGCTGGGTGCCGCCAGTCTGCAAAACCGAGCGGAGAAATTGCGTACGCCAAGGTATGAGTTACCGTGGAAATGTGCGTGGCTTTATGCCAAGTTTAGGTTTTATACATCGCGATTTGAGCGTGGAAAGGTTCGTACGCAACATTTCTGTGCGTACGCACCGTTTATACATGAGGCCCCAGATGTTTTACATACCATGGTGGCTCTCTCTAATGGTTTTGGGAGAAAGTCATCCTTTGGTTTCTTAAAAAAATTTATTTTGGCTGAGGTTGGAGTTTTGTGTTAGCTCAAGTATGAGAGCTGCAGTGAAAGTCTCATGTGCTAAAAGGGGACAGTAGTACTTTCTTCTACAAAATATACTGATTTAGCTATTTTCTCCTTCCTGTTTACTCCATTTAACAGGAAATGTAGCCAATATTGTATGCCTATAGGCTGTCAGATTGCCTTCTCAGTACATAAGCAAAGCTCACTGTCTTGATTGATGGATTGCTCTGGCTTGATTGATTGGCTACTATGTGTTGAACCATATCTCAGTAATTTAACTGTTTCAGTATTCTCTGAAATTCATGAACATAGACTTTGAATGTTTGATGAATGGATGGCTAATTAATTTGACACAGAATTATATAATAGTTCCAGATTTTACATATACCCACTATCTTCTGTATTTAGTGAAATACAGAGTATTTCAAATATAAATAAAATATCATAAATAGAAAAATATCCAGGGACACTAAAACCTTAAATTTATTAAGTATTTTATTAGTTTGATTACTGGCATGTATAAATATTTGTGCTTGTGTAACTTATTAAATATTATATTTTGGCCACTAGGAGACACCCAGTTCCTCACACACCAGACACAACTATGCTGACACAAGTCCCTTATTGAATAAACCAGTTTTAATTTAAAAAAAAAAAAAAACTTTTTACAGATTTCTTTTCAAAAAGCACTGAACAATCCAAAACAGTAAAACCTTGGATTGCGAGTAACTTAGTCTGTGAGGTCTTGCAATACGAGTAGTATGTATACACTTTGTCTTTCGAGCATCACGTGATCACAACTGAGCCGATGGTTCTTCTCTCTCCGTGGGAATGTGGGTAATCGCATGCTCCCATTGCTCAGGTCTCAGTCAGCGTGCCTTACTCATATAGTCAACATCCGTACGAGCATATACTGTTTACTATAGCATTGTGACCACGTGTGTGTGCTGTAACGTGCGAGTCCCTGTCTTGCACCCCAAAACACGAAGATGATTCTCAGTACTTTAGCAAAACCAGCTTTATTCAGCTTGAAACAGGAACAGCATGGTTATTTATTGTAGCGCTCTTCCACGTGTCGTCCCATGTGTGTGTGTGTGGGGGGGATCCCAAAGGAGTTCATTAAATTTTGTGTCCAAGTGTAGTGACTCTTCAGGCAAAAGCAACTGTCATTGGATAGGTTACCTTGTTAAAGATGCAAAAAAAGAACAAGATTCCAGTGAGCCAACAGATAGCAGTGATTCCGTTAGTTAGAGTGAAAGTTGTCCTACACAATAACCCTCCTCCTCCTCTCCTCTCTGTCGTCTCCCTCACACCAGCCACGATTCTTTTGTATTTCCTTCCTTACTTTATTTTCTACTCCACTCCTCCAAGGCCAGTGTTATCTTTCTCCTCTCACAATTTTAACTACCTGGGCAAAGTGAAAGACTCCCTTTTAAATCCAACTGGAAGCACTTAAGGTGCCAAAACCATTGTCTCCAGGAAGCACCTCCAAAGTCAGGTGAAACCACCCTGGAATCAGAGCATTCTTCTACTGAAAGCTATCCCTGGCAATTCCAACAGAACCCAACAGGGCAGTCCTATGAAACCACAACTCGCATGCTGCCCTGTGGTTGTTGTATTATCATGAAATGAGTATAGCTTACTAAGTTTTTGAAAAGGTTGGTTTATTGTCATACCTTAAGATTAACACACACACTAAGAGATCCTAACTACACAGCTCCATGTGAGTGATGCCCAACTGCTATTCACTCAGTATTCCACATAGGATCCCCATATATACACAGAGATCCTATTCACATAATTACATATGAGTAATGAATAATGTTCTTCTGTTGAGTTTGTGACTTTGAAGCCTTGATAAACCCTGTGGGCAAGAAAGCATCAATCTTTTCACACCTGCTGCTGTAATTTTTATTTTTCTGCTTAATCGCTCTAGATATAAAGTCAAGTTATAGAAATGTGAAAGCAAAGATATTTATTCAAGTAACAGAAGAAAGTAGAACAAATATTTAAACTGATATCAAAGTCTAGATATAAACAGTCTTAGAAAAATGCTTACTGAATATCAGCCAAGTCAAGGGTAGATGTTATCCTTTTTAATAATCTGTCGTTGTTTGGTTGAAATGGCCACTCTGTCTCGCTTTGTTTTTGACATTTCCTGGTCTCTGACATCGCTTTTTATGTCGTTTCGCACTTTATGTCGTTTTTCTTCTTCAGGCCTTCAGACCGGATATTATTTATGTTGACATTCCACATGGGGGCTCTGGTTCATTTGACATTACAGACATTTGATTCGCTATGCGTCCTTCTGATTGCTGACTCTGCTCAAAGTCTTTGATCCTGTACACACCTCTGCACACTTCTCTGTTCCCTCTACTATTAAGTTATAAGTCGACTGAAACAGATGCATTAAAGTTATAAAATACTGGTAGGACACTTACAGTGTAAATTGCCCCGTATTTAAACTGCCTTAAGGATCCTGTAAATTCCTTTGTAGTTAAACTTCCTTATACTGCATTCTGCTTCATATGTGCAAAAGTAAAAATTAATATAAGCAGTGTGCAGTTTTGAAAATTGAAGATTTCATACTCCAGGAATGGCACACATGCGTATGGGGTGGAACAGCTTGAGCATGGCAGGTAGCTTCCGATTGTCTCTCAGTTCTTCTGGTCTCCTGACCGGGAAAGGGACCATTCCAGTCTTTCATCTGTTATCCTGACCTCACAGGCTGGTAAAGGATTTCTATCCTTCACTAACTAGGCTGTTATTCCCAGTATACCAGCTGTCATCGTGCCCCTCCTGCACACTCAGTGTAGTAGCATCCAGATCAGGTAAGGGAACAGGGTGTATCCCAGCTGGGGCACCAGGCCATCCATTACAATTTAAAACAAAAAGTTCACTTCCTGTTGAAAGTGGTATATAAAGGTTATGTTAGATTGTTTAGTATTTACTGAAACATAACATTCTGAAATAGTTCCATTCTTTTCCGAATGTCTTGTACACAAACAAGTGTGTCTATATATGAAAGTATATGAGCTATGTAATGTGCTGATAACATGTATAAGCATGACATTAAAGTGCATGATTGTGCTTCTCCACTATTTTTCTACATCAGATCACTGCACGTAACATTCTAATATTGATAAACTAAACAACAAAGAATTAATGGTGACCACACAGGAGTACTGCTATTACTGCACAGGGATAAAATAGAAATATGGGGGTCAACAGTAAAAAGCCAACATTAAATCCAATGTTTAAAATGTTTCAATAGTGTGTGTGTTTTTTTTTTGGTAGAATTGCATTTGTTTAATTGAGCATTTTAGGTATCTATTATAAGCAGCCATTAATAGTATGTAAATATTTTATTAATTATGCTATTAACAATTTGTAAAGTAGCAAATTTAAAATATATAAAGGACATAGAAAAGGCATATATTTTTAATAATATGCATTCTGTGTCAAGTAATTAAATGTGACTTATTTACTGACCTTATCATGTAGGACTCTGAAGCTGTTGGTAGCAAATGTGCTACCATGCCACTCATAAATCTTTACATTTGAATTTGTATTACTGTGACTTTAGTGGTGTGCCACTATAAACCTAATTGCAAGAGTATGACATCTTCTTAATGAATGATAAAACATTAAACTATCAAAAGACTGGCTATATATCATTTAAACCTAATGGGATACTTAGCCAGTTGTTCACTCTACAGGGTCTAAGACTTGAAATTTATCTAATACCATATCTAGTAGTTTTTCTCTCAAATTGGTATTATTTTATATACGCATACACATTGCAAAAGGTTCACAGGGTTTATGCCACATCTGAGTTCTCCAGTTAGCCCAAATCATCAAGATCTGATGTTGCCCTCATGTTTTATGCTGACAGGTATAGTTGCATCTTTAGATGCAATACACTATTTGTGATAATGTAGGACAGATATGTAGACTCCAAAAAGTTTACTATTAAAAACTTCCACTATTGTGCTGCAAACAAAGCCTCTAAATTCTTTAGTCTAGCCCAGTCTCCCTCAGGATTTAACACAAACATGCTGTTGGTAGTTATTTACTTGCATTAAATGGCATTATACACATTTGTTGTTGTTACTGTTTAAATAGTAAACTACACTGGAAGAGCAGGTATATTTAAGAAAATGGAAATAGGTGCATACTCAACTTTGTTTACATAACTATTTGTTTAAATAATTATCTTACACAGTTTCTTACATTTATTCCAAAGAATTATGTAAGGCACAATACAATAAGACAAAGCTTTAGAAAAAATGAAATGATGTAAAGTACAGTCACAAATTTACTTCTACATATTTACATCACAGTCCTTGTGAAATACTGTACCGTTCTTAATATAAAGTTACTACATGAGTTAAGTCTCACTTAAATTACCTCATTTAAAACTTTGACACTATAGAAAATTACACACATACCGAAAAGTACACACATACTATTACTGATATTTAAGTGACATAAAATGTTGCTTTTTAAGTTTGTTTATCTGCTGTCACACACGTGTGAGTGGGAGGCAGCTAAAGGGCGGTGAGTTGCACTAACTCTCTCTCTCTCTCAATCCTCTGGAGATCATACACAGGAAATCCCACACAGTTCCGGCCCCATGGATGGTGTTACTTCCGGTTCCGGGCCCATGGATGACATCACTTCCTTTCTTGGCCTTTAAAGCCACCATATTTCTTATCTTGAGTCAATTCTGTTTTGGATTTAAACCTGTTAAGAACTCCATACAAATTGCTCATTTGTAGCCAGGGCACAATATATGGGTGGCTGCCCCAAACCTTTTGATGTCTTTTGGACTCTTTTGTGACACTGCTTATTGTAATCATGGAAAAATAAGCACCTTCTTATTTTTTAACAAGTTTGAAAACAGATGTATAGTGTAACATTCTGATGTGCTCTGGGATTTAGTTAGTTTGCTTGAGTGTACCCATGAATAAAAACATTGTTGCCCACTTCAGTGTAGGATTCAGTGTGCCTTGCTCTTGTTCCCAGGACATGCTGTGGCACCCCAGGACCCTAAAATGAATTAAGCATATATGATATTGGTTGGATAGATAAACAAATGGACGTTGTTGATTGTATTTGCTTAATCAACAAACAAAAAAAAGTATAACATTTCACTTTCTATTTTCAAGAAAACTCACTACTGCTAGTGTATAACCCTTTAGAAGCACAATGTTTAGTAATAAATCAGCTATAGGTAGAACAAGGCCATACTTTAATCTTTTTCTCCGATCAAACCTATCTTTACACCATTCTCTGTCTACCTACAAAGAGCAAGAAAAGTTGGGTTACACATACACTCTACAAATTATTTGTATCTCAAACAATTTAATTTGGAAAGCTGAAAACCCTAGGATTAAAGGGTTGTAAATTATACTGCAAAGGAAATATCCTCCATTCATTTTTGTAGTGAGTCATGGTGAGCTGGCAGCCTGGGGCACGAAGCAGAAAAGCTTCTGGACAGAATGCTTCCAGATGAAAGTAATATTGCAACATAAATATACTTTACCAGTAATCAGAACAGCAATACTAAACCACAAATAAGAAGCAATTAAGAAGAGCAAAAAGATTTTGTGAAGTATGTATGAAATGAACAAAATGCAATATAAATAAGTTGGTACTTAAGTGTCATTTCACTACCTAAACATTCATACTAGATAAAGAAAAGCATTATTTTATTATAAGTGGTGTGCACATTTGATTTCTAATTACCAAGAAGCTTCCCATTTTTGGAATTTTTTTCCTCACATTATTTTTAGAAAATGACTGACATTATTTAAAACTGCAAATAACAGTTCTTATCTATCTGGACTCCTGTATCTTCTCCATTCTTGTAGTAAAATGTGTACTGTATGCCATTTTATTTTGACAAAATAGACTATTAAATGGTTTTCTGGCTTTTGGCTCTATATTTAGGGATTTCCTGCAAACATTCTGCACTATCATACTTAAATGATAGGCCCATATAACAAAGCAGAAATTATGCAGCAAGTAATATACTGCACGAGAGGTGTGGGCTGCCACAAAGCAATGAAATTGCTGCTGGCTTCAGCAGCAGGCTGCCATTATGATGAATGTTTACAGCACTACATTAAGAGCAAATTACCTTCTTTTGTGGGAGGCCAGATCATTCACTCACGCTGATAGAGTGCACAATGCAGCCTGCTCCTGAATAGCTTTGAGGCAGCAGCAATTGAAAAAGAGATTATAAATCTTTAACATTGACTGGTAAAATCATTGTTTGGCTTTTTCTGAACATCACTTTTAACTAATAATGACAAATGATGGCAGTTTGTGTACTTTTCTCATGAAATATTATTTTGTATTAAAAGTTAAATGCATTTTAAAAGCTTGAATTAAAAATTACATAATAACCTTGACCATTTTATTTTTAGCATAAGATAACAGAAACAGGATTTAGTCTGGATTTTTCTTTTTAATAATTATCAATATATTTCTAACAATCCTTGGTTTTTCTTTATATATGATGTCAGGATCTGTTGCCTGTAATGATTTTAGAATATTTATAGAAACTTTTCTTCAACGTTTTGTTGATTTATTTCTTTTGTCATCACTTGTGATGATGTGTTTCATTACTAGTACTGGTTAGTACAGTCCTACTGCAGCACTGACATTGTGTGTCAACTGATTATGTGCTAAATGCCATTTAAGAGTGAGGGGTATCTGATTTTGTTTGTTGGAACTTTATTTAAAAAATAAAAAATGCCTGCTCAGATATGCTGGAACAGTTTTTAAAAGTTATACAAAAAAAACAATTAAAAATACAATAATTTTTTTATTAAAAATTTCAGGTTCTACTAAAGCTCAAAACTCCAGTTTTTTTTTTTTTTTAGCTGTATTATGCAAATTTAAGTGATCAATTGACCCCTGCTTGGCTTTAGTTTGCAGCTTAAGGTTAGTGTATGTAACCTCTGCCATTTGAACAAAACATAGTCAATGATGGGCAGAGATTTTATCCAGGGTCAAACTTGTGGCTTAACATGCAGAGATTGGGTAAGTAAGACGTTACTGTAATCTACCGTATATACTCCCGTATAAACCTTGAAAAATCGATTGTAAAATTAGACCGCGGCTTATACACCCGTTCAAAAATGTGACACTTAATTTTTTTTTACATCTTCTTGCCTCCTTTAATCTTGCATCAGTTTCTCAGACGCAACGAATTTTGTTGCAGCAGCACAGTTACCAATTTCCTTCTCTACTTCAACAACTTTTAATTTAAAACCAGCTTTATATTTTCTTCTGATCGAACGCTCCATCGTAGATAAGGGATGCTCTTACGATAAAGGTGTATGAGGGTGTGAGATACAAAAAACACAAAACAGTGCAAATGTCGCTTTGGAATAGTTTGGGTATTACCGTGTGGTCATGTAGGCACAATACATAGAAAAAGAAGGCAGTGTGCTGCATGGTTAGTCTCTCAGGTGGGCGTTAGCGTATCATAATCTCTTGCACCAACAGCGTGAGTTTTCTGCATTCGACTTATATGACCGACATTATAAAATACCAGAAAGTATATGGTAAAATCAAGTCCCGACTTATATGCGGGAGAACTATACAAATATATACGGTAATTACATTCACTGGTAACGAAGCAGTGTAACATGCTGCATTTTAAATAACGGTTATTAACTTAAGTAGAATTTTTTTACTTGCGTAACATGTTTTTAAGTAAATAATATGTAAATGTTGTAAATGTCTTGAAGGGTAGGCATTCTATCTCACATAATATTTAAAGAGACGAGAGTAGCTGCCTGATCTACACTGTACATACTTACTGTTTCCACACAGGGACTAAGTACATTGAATTTCATGATCCTGCCACATCTTTCCCAGAAATATATGTCATTTTAGAACTTTATGATAGTTTGTTTTATTTCATGATTGCATTGAGATCAACTTCAAGTCATTATCAAGAAATAAAAATGTTGAGCTTTACTTTGAAAGATATCAATTTTTCATTTTTATAATGCGCTGAAAAAATTTGTTTAATTCAGACAATTTAATTCTACTTGAAGGAAGACAAAGTGAAATGTGTGTATGGGAACTTCACACTTAAATGTATGATAGCTATATTATCATTTTTGTTCTTTTTGATGTACAACCTTATAAGGGAGTGGATTTGCAAAGGCAAACAAGTCAAATAAATGTTGCATTTGTTTCAATTTTTTGTCACATCTCTTTGATATTTCCATGAAAATGGAGAAACTTATCTGAATCTTTACCTAAACTTTCTTTACTGTCAACTGACTTCTTGTTTGAAAGTCTTTAGCAGTTAAGTCAGTCATATTTATAATTATTAAGATTTATTTTTTGTAAAGAATTCTTTTGTGAATTAAGGTCTCTACATTCTGGGTCATGTGTTTGGAGTGACACAGTGTTAATACAAGTGTGGACGAAGTGTCGAGACAACAGCAGGCAAACACCAACTCAAATAAGCAGAGTGCTTTTATTCTTGATGAGCAGAGAGGTCCTTGCCTACAGAGCCTGTCAGCTTTTTTTCTCACTGACTCTCTGAAGTGCAAAAGCCCCATCATAGGAGGGTGAGTGGTATTTTTATAACAGAGATCTTCAAAGAAACGGTTTAAAAAAAATAAGCTCAGTTTCATCCAAAGGTCACAGAACATTCTTACACAATTTGTTGATTACAACGCAAAGCAGAAAATCTAATCTTTTCTTATATTTTTAATTAAGCTTATCAGAAAACTTGTCATACATTTCGCATCTTAATTGGACGATAACCAGACACTGCTGAGACAAGCCGGGAAGTAGCCAAAAACTGCATTCCACGCTGGCAGCCCTACTCTAGTTTAAGCACGCTTATTTATCTGTTATAATAATACCTAGCCACACAGAGAACATGCAGATTTTCATACAGAAGCTAGCAATAGATTTTAAATTCCATTCCACACAAGTCATGTAGTTTATTTATTAAACTGCTTATTTCATTGTAATCAGAATATAAGTTTAATATGTCACTGTGCTCTGTGCAAATATTTTAAATCTGCTTTTCTTTTCTTCTCACATGTACAGCTAACACAAAGCCAGATTTAGTACAGGGGCCCAGCATTTAGAATTGCTAGGCAAGCATCTTAAGACAAGAAAAGTTAAGAACAACTGCAAATGGGCAACGCGCACTACTTCTGTGTGTTAGAGTCAGCATGTAGAGAAAAGCCATGCAAAATGACACCTTTTATTGGGCCTGAGTTGCCTCGAAAGCTTGCATATTGTAATCTTTTAGTTAGCCAATAAAAGGTGTCATTTTGCTTGGCTTTTCTCTACATTCATAATGGCTAACACGGTACAACACCCTAGTATTAGAGTCAGCATGAAATTGTATCCTCTCTTTGCCTTGTTTGGAATGGCATGATTTACCTAAGTGAGGGCTTGCACATGGAGAAAGAGTATAAAGCCTTGGAACATTGCCTGGCACACCTTTGAAGCAGACGGACAGATGGGAGATAACGTCATCCGATCCTGAAAATCCTTCCAATGCAGAGACGAAAATGGCAGACTCTACACAAGGTCTGTTATGCCGCGTAAATCGTCATTAAAGAAAGCTAAGTTATTTCTCCCATGTGATTTCTTATCGCCATATCACTAAGGGAGGGGTATCACCTTTATTTATTATATCTATATAGTTTTATGTAACATGCCGCAATTAAAAAGAACATATTCCAACCAGGGAGCTAGCACCCCCTTCTGGATAGATTCATGTTCACTGTTTTTGGTTATTTCCACCTTATTAAAATACTGAAAGGCCATGTGGGTGTAATTCTTGTACTTTCAGATTGATACAGTACATACTTTCATGGGATTGAAGAGTAGCATAAAAGTAAAGTAATTAGTGATGTAAATAGAACAAAAACAAAACCAAAAAAGGAAATCCACTTAAAAAACCTGAAAGAAATCTTTTTTACCATATGCCTGTTCTACATTACAGAATGTGAAATTTGCTAGTAAAACTGTTAAAACCATTCTGTTGAAATGGAAATATAATAGTATAAATACCCCTTGCAAAAACAGGGAAGCCTGAACAATAGGGTTTCTATGATGTTTATTCATAAAAACAAATATTTTTCCCTGCTTTCAACACCAATGTTTTCATTATATAATAGAATATTTTTAAGACCTACATTCATCTAACATGCACAGCTTTTAAAGGAAAAACTACAAAATCACAATTCTACAAGCTGAAAGTGAGTAACACAGGTAGTGACAGTTAATGATTAAACTGAAATTAATTAAACTTTATTGAAAATTTTGTACACTGAAAAAAGGTTACAGGAAAATGTATACATTGGGACAAATGAAACTGAAAGCAATAACCTGGTGGCATGGCTACATACAGTGTTGTTTGTTCAGACAGAAATGTCTTTTCTTTATAAAACATTGGAATAATACAATAAATACACATTTTCTTTAATCCCATGAACTATATTGCTCATTCTACCTAAACTACTGCCATTAAATAAAAAGATCATGGTTAAAGGATGTACTTCTTGAGTATTCAAAGCCAGAAGGACTTTAGCCTAAACAGCTAAATGCTGACAGGATGCAGTTTGTTTATGTCATTTCAGAATGCATGCCTGTTAACATTTAACAACTAGTATGTTGGGGGATCAAATACTGTTTTATTAAGTAAACTGTTAACAGAAATCAATATACCATTCTCAAATATGCTTAATCTATGAATAGATAGATAGATAGATAGATAGATAGATAGATAGATAGATAGATAGATAGATAGATAGATAGATAGATAGATAGATTAATGAAAATATTTAAAGATATTTTCAAGTATTTAAAGATAAAGTATCTGTACAGTAAATGATTTGGAGATTAATTTAAATATTTCAAGTTATAATTTAAAGATATCTCTAATTGATAATTTCACTTGTCATTCAAATGAGACTTACATCACTGGCTGAGCAAAAAACAGACACCTCAAATTTATAGAATAAGCAAAAACTTAACTTAAAAAAGTTTGCTCCTGTCAAACCAAACCAAACCGAATTCTCCAAAGAGATACAACTGACATAAAAAAGGTTTACTATCTAACAGTCTTTAATTATAGATTGCCAAGGTATTTGTAAACCGTCATCTAGTTGAGACTGCATATTAAACTGAAATATGGGAATTGTGAGTAAAGTGATATTCAAGGGAGAACCAGCAAGTAGCTGAAGGGCATAATTCATTATTTAGAGAAGTGGCTTTAAGGTGAGGAGATGTCAGTTGTTGTGTTCAGTATGGATTGGTATCAGACTCTCAGGTATTTCTAATATTTATTTTAATTATCTGTAGTGATGTCAAACCAAGGTACTGGACAATGAAAAATCACTGTTCTGACACTGACCAGACAGTGAGTACTTTTACTTTCACTTAAATTTTATGCAAAAATATAAAGGAAATGGAGTTCTTAACAATGACAATGTTTTCACATTGAAGTATTTTTTATCTAAACCCTTGTCCACTAAGGGATTTTTTGGCATTATTGTACCTAATTTACATACTCAAAAATAAATGGCTATTAATCTGCTTATGTAATAAAGGAGCCACAACTGGCTGAAGAATGACAAATACAGCACTTCAGATTTAACAAAAAAAACTATTAATATATATGGATACAAACATTTGTTTACACCAATATCAACTAAATACGATACAAAAAACTGAATTTTACAGTACATAACCAAGACATTTTATGATGCACAATTTTGGAATCAACTTTTTTTTTTTGCCCCAATCTGTCAGCTATCATTGTACCAAGTTTAGATGTCATATCACTTAGCATTGATAAGTTTACTGTTTGGCACAAGGTTTCCCCATGTTTGGAAACATACTGTCCTTTTTTCATCTCTTGCTCATAAACAATCACTCAAAACGAGTATTGCAGTTACTGTTTTATTTTTTAGAAAGAAAAAATATATGTACACACAAACACTCTGAAGCAACAAGTAAACAGAAGTTTAAGGTATGTTTTATTTTTATAATTTTCTTGTTGTTACTTTTTTTTTCTTACATTTCATGTCTGGAAAAAACAGAATATATAAATACATCTTCCCCACAATGCCTTTTCTGGCAGCCCTGAGTGCAGAACTAGCCATACAGACACACACACCTAAACCAATTCTTCTCAGATACTTTGGAGTTGCAGGTGGCAGTCGCTGGGTTGCGAGCATATGAGACTTGTTCACGTTACAATGGATGCAAAGTATCAGTGTTAGTAATATAAGAATGGTTCTTGGAGCATTCAGTAATGCCACAGATACAACATTTTATCAATGTGTGAGAATACACAGAACTGAATTAAGAGGTGCTGTAGCTGCCAAACTGTAAGGTGAGATCAAGCACGGGTAAAACGCATGTTGAAAGAAATCTCTCAGTCCAAAAGTTCGTTTTAAAAATATTTAGTGAAAGTTAAAAGCAAATAATCCACACAAGAATAAAAGGAAAATAGTTACACACAAAAGGCAAACAAAAAGGAAAAATGTATCTTCTTTAAACTTAGTTTTTCTTGAGAAACTTTAGTTATTTTTGTACTTAAAAGTTCTTTACTTCTTCTTCTTTACTTAAAGACTCTTAACTTCTTATATACTCAAAGATTCTTAGCTTCTTCTTCTTTACGCTTTAAACGTACGGCACAGCACATAAATGAAGTGCTGTTTTCTTACATATTTACTTCACACAATCAAAAGGCCCGTAGGCCGGTTGGCACAGTTTAAAATCTTATGCCTTCCACACCTTACTCATGGCAAGGCTGTCACTAACTGAAGAATAATGTTTACTCAAAGCTGTTAGAAATGGCAAGAATATACCAATACAATTCTACTTGCGGGGGTTATAGCAACCTCCCATAGATTATCCATTGTCATCTAGTAAAATATTCATGAATCTTATAGAACTAGGGAAATGGCTCTTACAGGTGCTATATAAATAAAATGAATTATTATTATTATTAAATAGATTTTTGTGAGATTAAGTCTGCTTTCTTGGTGTCCTACCCTTTTGCAATAAAGACTGTGAAGAAATAAATGCGAGAGAGACAGATTAAGGGTTGGGGAGACGTCCTCATATACTGTCAGTGATCCCAGTATTCAGTTGGCACTGATACAACGGTCAATTTTGTATAAAACAGTTGACAATCAAGCAAGGATAGCCGGAGCAATTTATGTGATCTGGACAGGAAGTAGGCAGAAGAAATGAGGTGACGTGGACAGATGCTGACGGAGGTGACTTCATCGGAGGGTGACCGGAAGTGAAGTCATCAGGGACGAATGGATGAAAATACAGAAACTCTTCGGGTGTTGGGATGGTGTTTTCTCATGTAAAATTCAAGGTGCATGATGCTTTTGTTCTTAGTTTTTTCTGGTGAGACGCTGTCTTAAACGCCTATCCAGTGTGTTTTCATGCTCCATCAGGCCCTTTGGCTGCCCCCCCTAATCAAGCGTGTGTGACAACACGTATGTTGATCCAATTAGCCTAATAACTTCTTCAAAGTTACAAAAGGTTGTATTGAACCAAAGTAACTAGAAAAAACAAGCGTTTAGTCTCACTGGGCCTACCTAAATCAACATTCCAACACTGTCTACCTGGTAGGGTGGTTAGTCTTCTTTCCTACCAAAATGTCCATATATATCAAAAATAAAAAGAGCAGGTGTTTTGGCTCTGTTCCTTAAAGATATGAAACACAGAGCCTCTCAATGCTAATTCTCCAACACAGTGTCGCAAAAGTGTGGTTGGGAAACAACTTTAAGGCTCATGTAAATGTAATTACACTCCCAACCAGGGGTTGGCACTGTTACCAAATACCTTTGCTCTTCCTCCCTCTGCAGAAGCAGTAATTGATTGCCGCATCTGTAATGATGTCACTTTTGGTTCCTGACCCTCTGAACCGACCTCCCAAGTCAAAACTGGCTTTTTCACCATCTTGGAGCCAGGCTGTCCCACATCTTAATGACAATATTGTAAAAGCCAATTTTAGAAAGTTAACACTTTAAAGTAAACACCCTTGGTGTTTGGTATATTAAACTTCTCTACCCCATACACTCAGCTTTGATTATTTCCACATTTATATATTTTTGTTTAGAAACAATAGTATGTTGTCATGCTTCTCTTTTTAGTCTGATTTGTTTTTGGCTCACCAACTTCCCTGCTTTTGAAAAAAATATTTACAAAGGTTCAGATGAAGCAGCAATTCCTAGATATTTGGCAGCAAGCCTGCCTGGAGATGAGAAAGTTTGCTAATACTCTTGCCACCAACACAATAGGTCATTGGTCCATCACTTGACACTTCATATGCTGTCTCTTCAAAGGGTCTCAGACCTCAGTTGTCAGGTGGATCATTGAATGCTCTTCCTCACTTAATAAGAGAGCATTTTTACCAAGTAGAGACAGGGTGTAGTGACTGCTTCTCTCTGCTCATGGAGTTTCTCCAACATGTAAAAAGCTAAATTCAACCTAGTTTCAACCGACCATATCAATTTATGCTCTGCCAATTTCAGCTGCATTTTAATTTGTTTAAGCTTTTATGTTGCTTTTGTGTGGTGATGGGAAAAAAACAATGCCACCAGATTTGTCCACAAGCTGCACAACCTCAGGAACAGTTATAATGACATCTTTAACCACCAGGTTTAAGGTTAGGACAAAACAAGGATAATTCTTCCATCTAGCCTTATACACTGCAGAATACCATATTTGCACCATTGTCTGTGACAACACCTAAAACTTTCCTAGTTATGCACCATTCATCTGTGATTCGTTTCAGCTCTTCACTAATGTTATCAGCTGTATGCTGTTCATGAAAACTACTGGTCTCTAAAAAAGTTCTTTCATTTGCCAGTTGTCAATGAAATGACAAGAGACAGGCAAATGTGCCTCTGTGTAATGTGATGCGCACGTGTCTATTGTAAGAACTACACTGTGTGTACATTGCAAAGCTGCCCTTACTTTGTCTATTAACATGTCTGCAGTTGTACAGTATGTGTAATTATGGACTTGTGGCTTGTAATTTTGTAGATCTACGGTCTTAATAAAAGCTTTGAAACCTCGGTCTTCTACAATGGAGACTGGCTGGATGTCACTCACAATCATGTCTCCAAAGTTTCTTATAATCTCTGTAGCTCTTAGGGAGTTGTCTGTATGAAATATAGACAACACTAAATTATATACTACAACTTATGTTAAATGTTCTTATGCATTTAAAATGGAAGTAAAGCTAATAGTGAGTAATAATTTATTTTGTTTTCCTACAAAGTGGACACAATAAATTTAGTAAGTTTGAAAATGTGTTCTAAGTATTGCCATTCATCAAGCTATAAATGTAATATGCTACTCCCTAAAAATATCCATCCATCCATCCATTTTCCAACCCACTGAATCCTAACTACAGGGTCACGGGGGTCTGCTGGAGCCAATCCCAGCCAACACAGGGCACAAGGCAGGAACCAATCCTGGGCAGGGTGCCAACCCACCGCAGGACACACACAAACACACCCACATACCAAGCACACACTAGGGCCAATTTAGAATCGCCAATGCACCTAACCTGCATGTCTTTGGACTGTGGGAGGAAACCGGAGCGCCCGGAGGAAACCCATGCAGACATGGGGAGAACATGCAAACTCCACGCAGGGAGGACCCGGGAAGCGAACCCGGATCTCCTAACTGCAAGGCAGCAGCGCTACCACTGCGCCACCGTGCCGCCCTCCCTAAAAATAGACATTGATCATTTTTTTGTTCAAAAAATTACAATGCCCTTGCATCAGTTTACAGTACAGACGTTACCCGACTACTGCCTGTCTTGCTGGAATGCTTCTTTCAGAGTAGACTGCAGTCCTTTGGCAACTGAGTGGTTCTGCACATTTCTGATTGACTTCATTGTAACTCCTCATATTTGGCAACATGACTAACTTTCAGGTGTTTTACCTGGTTTGTGGTGTTGCGGCAATAATATATAGTCTGTTGACAGGTATCACATTTTGCTTCATTGTTGTTTAGTGGGGTAAAATAACTCCAAACAGTGCTCCAGTTTTTTTCTGCCATTACCTTAAATACACAGTGCTTTAGCTGGCGGACCTCAGTGCTGCCAGAGTGAATGCAGGATGATGAAAAGAGTAGAAGGAAAAGCAGCTTCTGTTTTACACGATATTATATATTTAATTTCTTCATGTTCTCTTTATCAAATACTCTTCTATTTCAAATTTCTAACAAACTTCACATTATTGAAAACATATAATTTCAATACTTTTAATGTGAACATTGTGGTTTAAATTAAAAGGTCAGGTAGCGTTGAAACTTTTATATTGATCCGCCCATCCCTACCTTACATCCCTTACAGAAGGATTGGTGTACAGTTAAGTACAGTAAAACCTTGATGATCCATCACTTGATTAACTGTCAGTCTCTGTTAACTGTCAGGGCAAAAAAAAAACAAAAAACATTGCGCACACCAGTGTCTACCTATTACTAATTTGGTACATGCAAACTATACACATTAGAATGGCTCTCCTTTATGCTAGCGGGTAGTATTTTTTCCCATCACCACTTTTCATGCAGCATTTTGAAATCACAGTGTCAGTTACATGCCTTCAGTTTTAATAGTGTTTTGTAGCTTTTATCTTTTGTTATAATTAAATTAATATATATTGTTATGGCCAATAAACATATGTGTGTGGTCTTGGCATTGTCACAAAAAATTGAAATTATTAAATGTTTACAAAACGGTGAAAGTGCTTCAAGTATTGGTATTTATTAAGCAAGAAGAACAACAGGGAATGATATAATGCGTGATGCAGACAAAATTGAAAAATGTGTTGACAATGAAAACTACTAACGGTAAAGTTATTCTGTATTAGTGTTAATGTTCTTCTGCATTGTAATTTTCTTTTTTAAATTCTGTTATGTTTTGCTAATATATTGTGACATGCAGACAGATGTGTGGGAGCAGAAATGATAGAATACTGTAAGTGATGGGACTGGATGAAGGGCTTCTGTTCTGTGAGGGGCAGACACATCTCTTAGGAGATGAGTGACAGGAAAAGTGACAGAAAGGAGAAAAAGAAAGGTGTAGCGGAAGGAAGTTTTAAGTAGAGAGTCATGAGACAATAAGAAGGAGTGTTTTGCGATATAGAGAAAGACAGATCGTGAGAGGCAGGAGATAAACAGATTGGTAGGAAAAGCTTTCTTTTATTGTATGTTTCAGATATGTGCCTCATAACCCAGATAACAGAGTATAAGACAGGGCACCATTTGTAAATTTGTATTTTCTTATTACGCTGTTCGTTACAATCTATATATATAAAATTCTTTTCGCGTTTGAAAACGGAAATGACGTATGACCACGCAATATGGAAATTACGTTGAGAACAAAGTGGATGCTGGGAGGCACGGAATGTCGGGCTGCTCTGCCGGGTCGAGAGTTTCACAGTTTCGGGCAGCGTCCTCTCTTCTCGAACTGTTTGTGCCCCGTCGGCTCCTGGGAGAGTGGAAATCTTTGCGAATGAGTGTAATCGGCGCCATCAAAGCAGGACTCTTGTTTGTAAATTTCCCTGCACGACTACTTACTGTCCCTTAAGGTGAATTTGGGTCACTAAAACCCTGCAACATTCAAGGTTGCTTTTGTAATCAATTATTTTAAGAAGATGGAGAGATTACATCTAAGAAGATGTACAAACTTCTTCATGTAAAGTGTTGGACTTGGGAATTGTTTGGACCTTCTGCCCATTAACCACGGAAGGGCAGCATCCACATTCATCAGAATTTTTCTCTTGAATCACAGGAACATAGTGCAAGGTTGTCAGGCGCTGTAATTCCTTTTTGTATTCGGCACCCTTGCGCCGACCAATTAACCTGTTACACGTCATCCCTCCGTAGGCACGTGATGACGTGAACGTGTCTGCAAAAAGTGGCGTCTCCTGCCCTGCACAAATACTATAAAAGTCGAACAGCCAGCGTAGCTGTGCTGGCCTTTGAGATGGTGACTGCGCTTCTGCCTTAAGTGAAAGTAAGCACTTTTAATTTTTTTCCTCCTTCCCCTAAGCTATAGCCCAGACAACTGCAAACACGGGATCCCTTTTCTAGACCGCGGCAAACTACTATTAAGGCACTTCACACTTTCTTTTGCACGTATAAGGTTATGAGGTCGCGGGAGGCACGCACAGGAGTGGAGGACCGACAGTGCCATCCCGGCCGGTTAATGGCAGGGCCGTCTCTCCAGTCTACACGAGACCCGCCACAACATTCCCCAAAAGGCGCTCATATCATCAGCGAAGATGTCTCTCTATACTATGGAAAAGAAAAAGGCAAATTTCCTTTCTTTATACCTTTATACCTTTTTCCTTTTATCCCAAACCAAAGCCTTTCTCTCTTAACACTGCAGAGGACACAAAACTAATTTTCCTTAATTGCTGGTAATGCCAGTAAGGCACATTACCACAGGCAGAAATTTGGACGTTCACATAGAAAATGTAATTTCTATACCACAACCGTCGTGTAGCGCCTTTCAAAAGGGTTCTACTACCGAGAGATAATCCAAATACATTTTAGATGCTGTTAGTACTACTTACCTGTTGTGTTATACCACCTTTAAAATGTAGTTTAACCACTCCAGTAGTGCTCAATGTATCTTTACTTCTTAAAATGTTAATGTGTTACTGTTTAATAACTTATAGACTACTTTTTATTTTTTTCCCTTGCACTCAGTGAGCGAAGTCACTGGGTAATCATCCATCCATTTTCCAACCCGCTGAATCCGAACACAGGGTCACGGGGGTCTGCTGGAGCCAATCCCAGCCAACACAGGGCACAAGGCAGGAACCAATCCCGGGCAGGACACACACAAACACATCCACACACCAAGCACACACTACGGCCAATTTAGAATCGCCAATCCACCTAACCTGCATGTCTTTGGACTGTGGAAGGAAACCGGAGCGCCCGGAGGAAACCCACGCAGACATGGGGAGAACATGCAAACTCCACGCAGGGAGGACCCGGGAAACAAACCCGGGTCTCCTAACTGCGAGGCAACTGGGTAAACAGCTAGTATAATATATAATTTTGTTAATATTATATTATATTTTGTTAATGTACTTTTGTTTTGTAAATAAATATGACTATTTGCTAAACTAATCTAAGGTGCATCATTTTTAAAACAACTTCTGTTATCCGTCTTTCCTATTACACAATGCAATATAATTAATAGATTCCATTCCCAAACCATTAACGCAAAGGGAGCAAAAAATGCTTGGTCTTCTTAAGTCGTCCCCCAACTATCATTTGTCTATTTTTTATCTTCAATATCTTGACATGTTTGTGTCTGCTAGAAAACTGTCACTGACTTGAAATTGTTTAATTCTAGCAGTAGTTGGCCATTTAAACCCAGCATAATGTTCACTTGTGGCTGCATACTGGAATCAACTTTGGGAAGAGCCACAGCTTAACCGAGTACTGGGGATATCAGGCTTCAATATTCCGTGATGGGTCTTGCAATTATTGTTCCCTGTGGGTAGCCTTAAAAGATAAGACTATCATTAAGTATTTCCAGAACTTCCAGGATTTCAGGATTTCTGGGATGACATCTTAAAAGACTTAAGGAGTAAAATCTGAACCCCTTGGTGTATACTATTTTTATATAGTGTGTCCCAAGCTTCTGGGCCTGTGTAACTGCTTACACCTTACATAAACGCCAACTCATGGTGGGAATTTATTTTGGCTAATTTCTGGAAACTGACTATCATTTTGCTATGGTGAATAGACACAGTTTAACCCTCAGTAATCCTCTCCCTCTTAAGTTGCTAACAGTTTCCCTTCCCTGGCCTGCTCACTCTCAATACTGTGATGGAGATTCTTCCAGCAAATTGAAAATACACATCTCTAGTTTTGTTCTTGCTCCTCAGGGCACGTCACACTATGAAACACTCATTTAACAAATTTGTGTATGGTAACAGTAGTGGGAAAATTATGCCAGTTACACAAACAATCAATTTCATTGCATCTTTTTTGTTCAAATATAGTTTTTATACAGATCCCCTAAATATGCCTGCAAAAGCACAATAGTCAGTTATGGCAACTAGCATTCCAAATCATTAATTAGGGTTTGTGAATAGAGTAACCAGTGCATTAGCAGAATTCATCTAAAAGACACTAAGCAGCAAGTAAAACATTTGTATATATGTGTAAGGTTTTTTTTACCTGTCTCTAAATATAAACGGCAGTATGCTTTGGCACAGGATTTTAAACAAACATTTGGCAAGAAGAAAATCTGCACCTCAGCTGCAGCTCATGAATATGCTAATCAGATGTTGTGTCTGGTACACTAAAGCTGACAGTACATCAAATATGCTATACTTCCAACAAGGCCCGTCTTATTTTAAACACACGTTGCCTGCTTTGTTGTACATAGATGCAATGTGACTTTTATAAATGGAAAAACTTCTAATGACAAAAGCCAATTATTATTTCATAAAGAGAAAGAGAATACACTTTCTGTCTCAAGTAATCTGTAAAAGACTGATGCATTCCAACTTTCCTACTTGGAATAAATACATATCCATTTTGAAATTTTCATAAGTAAAGTTTTATGTAAATATCATTCTCAAATATGGATAAATTGTCATTGTAAATAAAGAATGGAAGCATCAACATTTATGACTGATATTTCTACATAAAGTATATTCATTAATCTGAATATTATTGCCCTGTCCATCTTCTTGAAATACTTGAACAGCTTAGAGTTACTGAGAGCTGGACCACATCTCAGCAGCATGCTTCTGTCCTAGAAGTGACACATGTACACTGAACACAGTATTGCAGCATGTGTTCTCCAGCTTAATGGTTAGCTGTCCTCACTGAATACCAAAGAAGGGGGGTTATTAGCAAGCCACTCTTAGGAATGACAATTAATAACATAACTTTCAGTCCCACAAAACAGGAAAAAAAAAGTGTTTACAGCAGCGTTTCTCAACCTTTTAAGTATTTGCGACCCGGGTTTTCATAACAGTTTTAATCGCGCCCCCCCTAACATTTTTTGAAACCCTAATAAAATTTATTCCTATATTATTTGCTGCCGATACACCGCTACAAGTTTAAAATTTTCCTACGAATAGCGAAATTATGCCACATATGACAACATTTGCACCCCCTTTTTTGTTACTTCTCCCCACAGTTTGAGACCCTCTGGTTTACAGTATATACCCAAATACAACATGTCATATGTTGCACAAACTACATGTCCAGACATCCAGAATTTCCTTGATTAATGTGTCCCAAACTTTCTTCTTAAAAAGTCAGTATTTGTCTCATAATTTAGATTTGACTAACTTCTTACTGAATTAACTTAATTATACTGTGCACATAATGAAACTTATGAAATGATTATAATTGTTCTTCAGTACACCATAGAAATATGTAAAAAATAATCTGAAACTGCTGAAGCAGCAAAGTTTGCAAAGCCGAACATTTGTGTCACTGACAAAACTTTTGGTCACTACTATAATCTGACCAATTGGCTTTTCTGTGATTGTAAATACATACAAATAACATTGTGCAAGCATGAGGATCACTACAGATCATTTAAAGCAAAAAGCCATCAGAGAAAGTCAACAACAAGGCGCATACCTCCCTGCTTATGAAAGAACATTTTTATAAATGAACACAACATTTTCTCAAATATACTTAGCTGAAGTCTTGTATTGATTTTTGTATCCTATGATGATTATTTTTTTTGTCGTTGTTGGTTTGATCTACAAAAGCACAGAAAACATTTCACTATAAAGTACTCTCGATGATGTGAGTAGCCACCTTCAAGTTGTAGTGAAGTTGTCATGTCTACAAGCAGTGATGAACAGATATGGAAGGGTGTTCTAGTTGTGTTAGTGGATGTGTGTTACGTGGTGATAAGAACCTCACTCTATAGCAAAGATCCTATAAACCTATTATATCAGAGAAGCTCAAAAATAGGCATGACATGTAAATGCATTTTGTCACACACATGCACATGGGAGGCAGCTAAATGGCTTGAGTAAGGGCAATTCCGAATCAGACTGGGATGTGGCAGAGTGCACTGACTCTTTTTCTTCCTTTCCTGCAGACTATTCATGGGAGATTCCACCTGGCCCTCTTGCCGTCACTTCTGGGTCTGAGCTTATGGAAGAAGACCTTGCTGGCTCCGGCCCCGTGATGTCACGTCCGGGCTCAAGTCTATGACTGAAGACCCCTATGAGCCCGACCCCTTTGACCTCACTTCCTGTCTTACCCTTTAAAAGCCTCCACCTTTTCCCTATTCCCTCAGTTCTGTTTAGGACTCAGTTTTAGTGCTGTTATACATTTTGCAACTTTGCAGCCAGGATACCAATATATGCGTGGCTGCCCCAGACCTTTTTATGACTCTTATGTTTGGTTTTTGCAACAATGTATAAATCAGTATTAGCCATCCGGATGAGAACCACCTCCTTCAATTTGTCACCCTACACATTAGTGTTAATAAACAGTTTCCTTAATTAAAGATATACTGTATGTATTTTATGGAATTGTTGCCCCAATAAATATGTTATTGCCTTGGTTATTACATTAAACAAAAAATGGCTTTAAAAGTTACATTGAACTTAACTGTTAATTTGGTTTGTTATAAAGGAGCTAAATTAAGGGAAAATGTTACCCTTGCGGGCGGCACGGTGGTGCAGTGGCGCAGTGGGTAGTGCTGCTGCCTCGCAGTTGGGAGATCTGGGGACCTGGGTTCGCTTCCTGGGTCCTCCCTGTGTGGAGTTTGCATGTTCTCCCCGTGTCTGCGTGGGTTTCCTCCGGGCGCTCCGGTTTCCTCCCACAGTCTAAAGACATGCAGGTCAGGTGGATTGGTGATTCTACATTGGCCCTAGTGTGTGCTTGGTGTGTGGGTGTGTTTGTGTGTGTCCTGCGGTGGGTTGGCACCCTGCCCGGGATTGGTTCCTGCCTTGTGCCCTGTGTTGGCTGGGATTGGCTCCAGCAGACCCCTGTGACCCTGTGTTCGGATTCAGCGGGTTGGACAATGAATGGATGGATGGTAAAGTAACTCCTTACTGGCACTTGTTACAGCTCATTCTTTAGCAGCCTTTGAAACTTGTTTCATGTGTCATTTGAAAGTAAATCCTATAAATCTGTATGTGTAGTTAGAAATTTTACATTTACGATAGACCCTTGTTAAAAATGCCTGCTTCTACTGGGGTAAAGTTGCTTTTAAGGTGGATTGCTTTCTTTTTCTGGCCATAAAAAGCTCTTGAATACACTGAGAAACTGTGGCATGCATGACCACAGATTCTTCACCACCTCATGCATGCTCAAAAGTTACTAACTAGACTTGACACAAATTGTTATAAATACATATTTGCAGACTTGCGATATATTTTTTTCAGTGAATAATGGCGCACAACAGACACTCAAGCAAACACCCACATTCACTCATACCAGTTTAGATTTATGTCAGCAATTCACCTAACATTATCTGCAATGTGAGTGACCACAGAAAATGAACATGGGCAGGGAGAGGAACTGTAAACCCTTCACATACACTGGTCAGTCCAAAAATCAAACCCAGCTCAATGGAGCTGTAAGAAAATGGTAATAAACCACAGTTTGGGAAAAACATCAATAATTTTCTCTATAGATTTTGATACCTACTGTTCTATGTACACTTACCAATAATTCTCATGCCATTCAGTCCAATGAACTAATATTTTGTGCCCACACTGCACATGAAGTAACAACGTTGAGACATGAGACGTGAATGTAAACCTGTGGTGTAATTCACACCATCTACTCTGTCTCACACCATCTACTCTGTCTAACACCTTATGTCAAGGCGGCTTGATAAAACATCTTGAACTTACCATTATGAATCTAATGTATATCCTTATCATAGATGAATACTTGAATGGCCTAAAGGTCAGGGAAACCATCATGAAACCAAATGAGTTTTGGCAGCTAAGCTCTGGCAAGGATTTTGGACCCCCAGAAACGGTAATTTGATTTGGTAAAACTGAAGTCTCTGTAAGGTTGAACAAGTGATTTATTAATTATTATTATATATTTCCTCAGGTGGGGTGAGGTGGGGCCAGGTGGGATGAGGAGGGGTGTTTTAAGGTGGCCGGGTGCAGTAAGGTAAGATAGGTGGGCACCATTTCGGGGGTATTTTATACGTAAGTTGGATTTGCACTGAAGATGTTCATTAATGGAAATATCTGCAAAAATGCACAAAGATTTATAATAATAATCATTTATTTTCTTTATAGGCGCCTTTCAAGGCACACAAGGACACATTTACAGAACACATTAATAACAACAGTCACAATATAAAATTAATAAAATATTACAGTACAATAAACCAGAATAAATACAATAATAAAACTGAATTTAAATTTATGAGCTAAAATGATTAGACCGAATAAGCCACCTTAACACTAGAATTACCAGAGTCTACGAAAAAACTCGTAGATTCGGCCCACCTTAAAACCGTTCTCACCTCTCTTTTGTCTTCTAAATGTGCCGATTAAGAGGAGCAGCGAGCAGCCGGCTATTCCATCCCCCACCGTCGCAGAACGTTCACTAAGTTTTTCCAGCTCATGGCTTGTTTGATTATCTGGGAGTGACTGAACTGCTGGAGTTTTAGAAAGAAAATAATAGATCGCTATTTGGAATACATGCATTTCATGCGTGTTCTGTTTCTACAGTAATCTGTGTAAACACATTGCTAAAACAGAAACTTTTTCATATTTTAGTAATAAATGTTACAAAATGTAGGCATAAACTATAGAATCTGTGAAGCCTGAAGTCCAAATATCAAATAAACATTTTCACAAAAGGTTCAAGGATGCTACAACAGCTTCTGTGGCTTAATGCTACGGTTTGCTGACTTGGGGCACAACAGCCCTGTCGTGCTACAAAGACGTGAGTTCGATTCCCAGCTTTGAAGAAAGTGTTTTTTTTTTTTTTCCTCAAACGGACATTGAATTTATAAATTGGTATGCACTGTAAATCGTTATCTTTAAAATGTCAATCGCGGTTATTTCTGTTGATTAATTCATGCTTTTTTACTTAGAGTCAGAACAGGCTGAAGTTACTGATCTTTACTGTGCTTTCCTCTGCATGTCCTGGAGTACAAAAGAAACAGCATACAGCAACACGTGGGGACTGGCAATATTGGGGGAAAAAAACACGTGGTCATATGTATCGTGATACACTGCAGAACTATAGAGCGTCTTTATGTGAAAACAGCAGTGTCAGGTGGGACGCGGTAGGGAAGTATCCCGAACGCGACTGAGACAATGAAAAGTGAATTTAAAAAAAAAATAAAGCTAACCTTTACAAATATCATAAATTACACCGGCTGTTACAGACTGAAATCAAATGTATCTTTTTATTCTAAAATAGTGAAAATAAGAACACTTCTCAAAATGGAGTTGTGCAGGATCAAACTCACGACCTTCAGATTCCCAGTCAGCGACTGATACTGTTGCGCCACAAAAGCAGTGATAACTAATGTGTGTCAAAGTCGCACAATAAGGCGGCTTTTTTTGGCGGTGGCTTTTTTTTTTTGTACCTTTTGTGAAAGTGTTTCTTTGATATTTGGACTTCAGGCTTCATACATTATATAGTTTATGCCTACATTTTGTCATTTGCTACTAGAATATTGTAAAACGTTTCTGTTTTAACAATGTGTTTACACAGATTACTGTAGAAATGCAACACATATGAAATGCGTGTGTTCCAAATAACAATCTATTATTTCTACTCTAAAACTCCTCTTCACTCCCAGATAATCAATCAAGGCATGAGCTGGGAAAAGCCTGTTTACGTTCTAAGTCGTTGGGGGGATGGAATAGCCGGTTGCTGGCAGCTTGTCTTTATCAGTACATTTAGATGACAAAAGACCTGGCGGAGAGGTGAGATGGGTTTTAAGAAGCGATTTAAAGTGGGCCGGATCTACGAGTTTTTTCGTAGGTTCTGGTAATACGGGTGTTAAAAAGATGTGTTTTAACACTAAAATTAGCAGAGCCTATGAAAAAACTCGTAAATCCGGCCCACCTTAAATCCCTTCGCATCTCTCCGTCAGCATCTTTTATCTTGTAAATGCGTCGATAAGCCCAAGCAGCAAGCAGCCTGTTATACAATCCCCGACCCCCTCCCTCCAACCAACCCCCTCCACCTCAGAACGGGCAAGAAGTTCTCCCAGTTCCTTCCTTGATTGATTATCTGGGAGTGAGCTACCCGGAATTGTAAGGGGAAATAATTTAATGTATGTTTAGTGTCTACAACAATCTATGTAAACACATTGTTAAAACAGAAATGTTTTTCATGTTTTAGTAATAGATAACAAAATGTAGATATGAACTGTATAATGTGTGAAAGCTGGTGGCCAAATATCAAATAAACACTTTCACAAAAGGTGCAGATACAATACGACAGCTTCTGTGGTGCTGTGGTTAGAACTTCCAACTTATAATCCAGAGGTTGTGAGTTCGAAACCAGCTCCTCGGCAAGTTTACCGTTTTGAGTAGTGAGCTGCTCTTATTGTTAATATTATCCATTGTCACACACGTGCGCATGGGGAGCAGTTTAAAGACTCAGAATTCATCGCGACAAACCATGCTGAGAGACAGCGGCGGCACACTAACCTTTCTCTTTTTATCTCATCAGCAAGAACAAGGACTCGACGCTGTAATAAAGCATGATGTAAATGAAAGACGCCATACTTCCGGGGTCCCGTCTACATTCCAGTTACAAGATGATGACGTCTATCTCCCATCATCAATCTCACCATTTCTGTTCAATTTCCTGTCCCTCTGTATAAATGTTCCCCCATTTGATTGTTACTTGGTCCGTTGTGACCATTTGTTGTACTGTGGAGATATTACTGAAATTGTTGCGGTAAACCGGGGCGGAAACCCCAAAAGCTTATTCTGTTTCAATTGCTTTCTTCACAGATTGGCGTAGTTGTGCGGATAGAAGCCCGAAGATGACAGAAGGGTAGGACATAAATGCGGTGTTAAATACCCTGGTGAATGAACTCCAGACGGTAAAGCTGGACCAGGCCAACACACAAAGGGAGCTCGCACAGACGAGACGATGATTGGCGGCCGCAGAAGCTGCGAGACCGGATCTCACACGGCTTCCACCTCCCCAGATTGTTCCCCTTACAGAGACCGATGATATAGAAGCCTATCTGACCATGTTCGAGAGAACTGCTGCCAGAAACCAGTGGCCATGGGCAGAGTGGGCTTCCATCTTGGTTCCCTACCTGAAGGGTCCGGCGCAGCAGGCCTATCACGACCTCCCTGAGGAGGAAGCCGCCCAATACGACCTCCTGCAAGCCGAGCTATATAAACGCTACGGCATTACCTCCGGCCAGCAGGCGAGAGTTCAACCCGGAGCTTACAGCTAGGGCCCAGGCGTTCGAGTTCTGGGGCAAACTCGGGCGATGGCTACGACCCGATGTTACTCAAGCCCACCAGGTGGTTGAGCAGGTAGCCCGGTGAGGCGTTAGTACACACCATGCCGGACTACCTCGCCCAGCAGGTCTGGAGACATCCCTTTCAGGATATGAACTGGCTCCTGGAGGTCTTGGAGCGACAATTGGCGGTGAACCAACTTGGGGGGTCTGAGAAGCCTACTTGCTTGGCCCGACAGGGACGGGTTGCCTCACAGGAACCCTCCTGTCGTGCCGTCCTCACGGAGCCGCCAGTGAAGACCAAAGACTGGTTGCCCACCCCGCCGCGCTCTTTCAAGTGTGGTGAGGTGGGGCATTTGCTTCCCACCTGTCCCCTCAACGCAGAGCCGATGGATTGTAACTATGCAAGAGGAGAGAGGTACTGTGCGCCGTCTAACCCTCTGGCACTTACAAATACGGGAATGGTGTTGGTGAATGGGCACTTGTTGATGGCTTTGTTTGACTCCAGGAGCAATATCACCATTGTTGCTCACCGTTATGTTTTACCGCAACAATGGCTTGATAAAAGGTTAAATATAACATGTGTGCACGGAGAAACTAGATCATATAAGTCTGCAAGGTGTTATATAACATGGAGAGGAAGTCCGAAAAAGCTTTCAGTTGCGGTGTTGCATGAACCCCCCCGGTTATATTGGGACAAGATGGGTCTAAAAATAACTACGGTAAAACTATCACCACTCCCGTACACAAACTGGGTCTACTTATGGATGGTCAGGGGACCCTCCAAACTGCTCCCATGCCGTGCTCATCGGCAACTGATGACGTGGACGGCCCGGGAGGACACCTTCCAGGGACGGACACCGATCCGGAGGTACAACCGGGTGAGGTTACATCTCGGGAGGACACTGCTCCGGGCTTAGGTCCTGATATATTTGCCGGCATGGACTTTCAATTTCGCTCCACGCCGGCATCATTTAAAAGAGAGCAGTGGAATGACGATTCCCTGAAGTTTGCCCGGAATGCTGTTGTATCTGCAGATTACCTGGTGTCATTAGATTCCACACCTCCGGGACCCTACTTTGTCCTAGAAAATGATGTTATATCAAGTTACGGAACACGAAGGCGAGGTATGAAAGTTGTTGTTAGTGCCGTGAACCTACCGGCAGGAGGTCTGCGACCTAGCACATGCCCACCTCTTAGGCACAAACCTCAGGGCCGAAAAAACGTTGGAGAGAATTAAACTCCGATTCTATTGGCCCAGGATCAATGAGGAGGTCTGCCGTTTTTGTCAGTCTTGTCCAGTCTGTCAGTTACGCCAGATTCCCAGGAGGGACCGAGCTCCACTAACCCCGATTCCCCTTATTGATGTGCCCTTTGAACGGATCAGAGTCGATCTTGTTGGACCCCTAGAGCCTTCAGCCAGAGTCCTTAAATATATATTGGTCATGGTGGATTATGCAACACGGTATCCTGAAGCAGTTCCCTTGAGAGCTGCTAATACAAAAAATGTCGCACTGGATTTAGTAGGCTTGTTTTCCCGAGTGGGTATACCTAAAGAAGTCCTCACGGATCAAGGTACACCCTTTACCTCGGATACATTCAGGGAGGTGGCCAAGTTACTCCATATTAAGCATCTTAAAACGTCTGTTTATCACCCTCAGACGGACGGGTTGGTAGCTCACTCCCAAGATAATAAATCAAGGCAGGAACTGGGAGAACTTCTTGCCCGTTCTGAGGCAGTGGCGGGGATGGTATAGCAGGCTTCTTGCTGCTTGGGCTTATCGACACATTTAGAAGACAAAAGACACTGACGGAAAGGTGGAAAGGGATTTATGGTGGGCCGGATTTACAAGTTTTTTCGTAGCCTCTGGTAATTCTAGTGTTAAAATTAGATTTAAAGGTAGGAAGGGAGTCGATATTATAAATGTTTTGTGGGAGAGAGTTCCAGAGATGAGGGGCTACTCGACCAAAAGCTCTAAACCCCAGCAGGAGGTATAGCAAGATTGATAAAGGAAGAAGATCTAAGGATACGAGAAGGAATGGAGATGTGAAGAAGATCAGAAAGATAAGGAGGTGCCAGATTATAAAGGGTCTTGTAAGTAATAAGCAGACTGTTAAAATCAACACGCTATTTAATAGGGAGCCAGTGAAACTGTTGAAGGACAGGAGTAATGGGTTCTATGGAAGGGGTTCTGGTAATAATACAAGCTGCAGCATTCTGAACCAATTGAAGTTTGTAAAGGAGTTTGTGAGGAAGACCAGAAAGGATAAAATTACAATAATCGATGTTAAATGTAACCAGAGCATGAACAAGAATATCAGAACTGGTACCTGAAAGAGATGGACGTAAGTGGCTGATATTATGTAGATGGAAATATGCAAACCGAGTAACATTATTAATATGTGCATCGAATTTTAAGGTACTACTGAGAATAATGCCTAAGATCTTAACCTGGGAGGAAGAAGAGATTAGAGAATTATCAATAGTCAATTAAATATTATAACATTTATCCAAAACAGATTTAGTTCCTACCAGAAGAACTTCTGTTTTATCACTATTTAATTTAAGAAAATTAGCAGACAACCATGATTTAACTTCCTGCAGACAGTCAGAGAGGGAAGAAGGTGAAAGAGTGGGATTAGGCTTAAAAGACAGACAGAGCTGGGTGTCGTCAGCATAACAGTGAAAATAAATATCAAATTTCCTAAAGATATGACCAAGGGACAGAAGTTAAACAATAAATAGAAGGGGACCCAAGACAGTGCGTGGGGAACACCACTAATAACTTGGCAAACTTGTGATTTGAAATTTTTTAATTGTACAAAATGTGTACGATCTGAGAGATAAGATTTAAACCAGGCATGTGGAGTGCCAATAATACCAATCGATTTTAATCTCTCAAGAAGAATATCATGAGAGACTGTATCAACGGCAAAGCTCAGATCAAGGAGCACAAGTATGTTTAACAGCCCAGAGTCAGCTGCCATCTGCAGGTCGGTGGTGATTTTAACCAGGGCGTGCACTGCACTGTGAAATGGACGAAAGTCAGACTGAAATTGTTCAAACAAATCATTGTCAGTAAGGTAAGAGTGAACCTGCTCAGCAACAGTTTTTTCAAGTGTTTTTAAAAGGAAAGGTAAATTTGAGATTGGACGATAATTATTTAAGTTGTAGGGATCTGCACCAGACTTCTTGAGAATTGGAGTTATTACAACCATTTTAAAAGTTAAAGGAACAAGAGATAAGGGAAGAATGTATGATGTTAGTTATTAGAGAGGAAAGAGAAGACAAACAGAATTTAACCAAATAAGTAGGAATTGGATCCAGCTGACAAGTAGAGGGCTTGGATTTTCTAATAATACCAAATATTTCCTCTAGAGTTGGGAGATTAAAACTTGTAAGAAAAGAAGAAGGGGAATCATAAAATACTCCATATACAGAATTCCCAAAACTAGTCAACTACTGGTGGATATTTCCAATTTTCATCTTAAAAAAGGTCATAAAAGAGTTACATTGGTCAGTACAGTAAAATTGAGATGGAAGACTGTAAGGTGGCCAGAGGATTTTGTTTACAGTTGAGAATAAAGCCCTAGTATTCCCTTCAGCTTACCCAATTAATGTTGCATAATATGTAGTTTTTGCTGCAGACAAAGCATCCTTATAGACGCGGATGTGTTCATCATACATATTCTTATTGACATCAAAGCCCGTCTTTTTATAAAGACATTCCAAATGTCGGCCCTTAGCTTTAAATTGGCAAACTTCCATGGTGAACCAGGGGGCAGAGTGGATGAAAGAGACCAGGTTTTCAGAGGAGCAAGATTTTCTAAAAGGCTGTACAGTCCATTGTTATAGTGGGAAACTAGTTCATTTGTGGTAAATAAATTGTCACTACTGGGACGATCATCGACTCCATTGGAGAAGGCAATTAAATCAACATTATTACTTATTTTACAGAAAAACATTTTAAACTTATTAATAAAGTGACTGCAGTTGATATTGTATAACACACATAATTTAAGCTTAAATAAACCACAGGTATTTAGAGCATGTTGACCTTACACTTAAGACTTTGAATGTGTGGTATAAGTTAGCTATCTTATTGAGCCTATAAAAACACAACATACGAGAGAACTTATATCTCAGTATACAGCCACTATAGATGCAGACAGCTTGCTGGTGATATTTTTCACTTTTGTGTCTCAGTCGCCTACTACAGTGCTGCCATGTAGTGGATAGTCATATCATTTTTATTTTTTTTTGGTGGCAATAACTTGCTGAAAGTAATATTGCACAGAGACCGTTTGTAGAAATGTCATCACAAAAAGGCATAAAGCTGCTGATGTTTTGAAACAACTAGATTTTTGGCAAGATGAACATTTTGATGATAATGAGAGTGATTAAGGTATTGACGATCCATTGAATGACGTGGAACCTGTAGGCTCTGGTACTGATGTAAATAGCTGCCCTAGAGGATTTTTTCAATGAGTGCAACTTGTCTCGACTGATAGGACAGCAATACATGGACATTCTGCTGCCCACTGAAAATAAAGTAATAGTTTCTTTATGTGTTTGTCAGAGTTACTGTTGATAATAGAACTGCTGCCTTCTAATACATTTCTTTACATTTTTTTGAGTTTTAATAGAGCTAACTATTTATAAACAGTCCAGCAGTCAATGTATTACTCAGCCTATAGTATCTAATAATTATGTAGTACCTCATAGAATTAAAAAAGGTATAATAAGGCATGAATTCTACTACTAACTAACAAATAATCCTTAACCAGATATGCACTGTGTTTGGTAAAGGATCATGGAATGTCACCTCCTAGCAACAAACACTCCTAAAATGATGTGGCTGGGTCTTTACTTAGGACAATGGGAATTACAAGTAGTGAGTTCAACCACTCTAGATAAGGAGGTAGCTGTCGACAGAGCTGCTATCTGTGACTGAGCTTTGTGTGTGCGTGTCAGGTTGTAGTACAAAGTGGTCATGGGCCATTCTGCTAGGCTTGTAGTGGCACACAAAGCCTGTTAAGAACGAAGATTGAACAGAGATGCAGAAATCCAGCTTCACCCCCAATCTGCATTCCTGAAAATGTGGCTTTACATTCTTGGTCAGCGCTGTACTTCATCTGATAGCAAAGGAGTAAATCAGAGTTGAACTGACATTTCTTCAGACTCCTTCATATGTAAAGGCATCCAAATGGACACCTAAGTTTGAAAAAAGAGTGGAACCTTTGATGGATAAAATAAAACACCTATGAGCAGGCACTGGTTCTATAACTGGAAGTGACCTTGATTCAAACACCAGAGGTTACATCTTCCTTTAAAGGAGCTCCATTCATCTCTTCTCAGCCTTGCACTGTTTGAAAACAAAAAACTAATGTGCTGCTCTCTCCACAGGGAGTAGAAATCCAACAATATCTTTTTTTTGTGGACCTGAAAGGTGAGATCCACTCTACCAAGATAAACTCTGTGCCAGTGACTGAGTACAGTCTGAGAAGACTGTGAAGCAGCCATTACTTCAAGGAAGAAACATCAACATCTAAGCTTTTAACACTTTTCTCTATTAAGTCATAAAGGATATAGCAAAGAATCTAACTGAGAAACACATGGTACATCACGAACAGAGGACCACATTTAAAAGATAAAGAATGCCCTCCAAAAGAAGAAGAATCTTCCACTTGAATCTGAAGCAACAATAACAGGAAAAAATCTATACAATATTGGACACCATCCTTAAAGACACGGTATTTATTTGTGCCAAGATAAATTAGAACTCTACATAGCCAGCCTTGACTGTATTATAAGTTTGTCTGTCTTGCGTCCTGTCTTCTATGTCGATATATATACATGCAGTTATCATGTTTGTATAACATCCTTGTGTTTATGAATAATTTGTATTATTCTGTTTCTTAAAATGAGTGTGACTCGGTTACCTTAATAGAAGTTTAATGGCCAGAGACTGCCTCCTATCAAGAAAAGTAAGGTAAATAAAGTAGGGGTCTAACTGAATTATTTGATTAGCTACCGGAATTGCCAAAGGCAAAACTGATCATGAACTAACCTTCCTACACAGTTACATTCAGCGACATGTGTGCATGAAATCACAAAATGGTTATAAATAGTCTGTAGTGTGCAGAACTATTCCTCATTGTTAGTGATAACTGCTACATATGCATCCATGTAAAAACTAGTTTGATTCTTTTGAAAATAAAAAATCATAAATCAGTAGATGAAAATGAGTTGGAATTCCCTTAAAAAGAAAAATTTGAGGGTTTTATGTATGCAATGGTATCAGCAGAATTGCTGCAAGTCTCTTGAGAGTCTCTGCACTTCACGTTTGTTTTCTGATGCTGCCATGTAAATTTAGCCAAAGCCTACACAAAAAATAAGTGTTTCCCACAACGTACAGCAGAAAAATTAGTAATGATACAGAGAAAGCGATACACAGGTAGAATAGGCACAGACATACACAAACCAAGTAACTGCTGATTGGGTGAAGTTGCTTAGTTTGGCATAAAAAATCAAGACAGTTGCTGATTGCATAAAGGTTGTGAAAAACAAAACACAAAAAATCACAGTTACAAGTTTTTTGTGGTCAGCCACTACTCAGATGGACATATGTCATCGAAAAGATGAGACACAACACTGCAAAAAATTAAATCTAAGCAAGTGAAAAGTATGTATATCATGACATTAAATCTTGTTTTCCTTTTTGTAAGAATTACTAACATATCAAAAAAATTGTTATTTACGATTATTCAGCATACTTTAAGAAATCTTGTCAAGTAAATTTTGCTTACATTATTGGCAGATTTTTTGCTAAATAAAAGCAAAACAACTTCCATTTAAAGTTTTTTTCTCTAGTTTTTACATATGCATTTTTGCTATGAAGATTGTCGCTTCTTTGCTAGTGAGCAGCCAAAAAATAAATAAATAACAAAACAGAAAAAAATTGCAAATTATTTCATCTGGCTGTCCCATACCTATGATTATATTACCAACACAAAGGGACCATCACACCCCAGTAAGAGAAGAAGACCTCCTGGAACAAAGAACAGAACTGGGCAACGTAGCCACCATGGCATAGCTATCTCATTTAGTCAAAGAATTGAAGAGCTGTTTGTCAGAAGTAATCTGAGACAGCAGTTGCTTAGAGAAGTCAAAGCCAGGAAATTTGAATGGTGTTGTGCATGTGACGGGAACTGTTGGTTCAAAGGTGTTTGTGGAAATAAAGAATAGCTGTTAAAGGTATATTTCACATACATTTATATATGTTACCTACCCCATGTAAATTTATAAAGGGTGGAGAAAACTAAAAACGTTTATGATATAATACAAGCCAATGGTGACCAATGCTGAACAATGACAAACAATGTGAAAAATGTCCAAGGGGAAAAAGAGAACAAAATCTCACATACTCATGTCACATAATCCTCATGTCAATTATCTAAATGTATTCTTAAAATATGCAAAACACATGCTTTTTTTGCTGAAATATTGTTATAAACAGATACCTCTGGAAAAATAAGCACACATCATAAACAGAAAACACCAGTCACATGGAATTGATTTTTTGAATTGAAGATACACCTCTCAGCCTAAATCACTAGCCAAGAGTCTTATGTGAAATTCAAAAAGTCAATTCCATTTTGCTTGCATTTTCTGTTTATGATGTTCTCTGACTCAAATTCAAACACAGCAAAATCTAGTCATAGCAATTTATGGATGTCAAAAAAACTGCAACTGACAGAGGTCATCATCACATCAAACCACAGTGTCCTGTGCTTTATAGCTAAGTTCATTATCTGAAACAATGTTTTCAGTTTAAAAATATGAGTAAATTATAAAGACATTATATCCATGGTCAATATAGCTACAGAAAAATACTGCAAAATATAAAAGTACAAAAAAAATCTTAACTCAATTTTATACAGCATGTTGAAAGAAAAAAACTAGAGATGTTTTTTCACAGCTAGTACATTAAACACTGTTTTGCACAAAGACGAGTAATTAATATTTAAAAAGGCAATATACTTCTTTAAGTAAAAACACTGTTCTTTGATACTGCAAAACATTTAAAGAGATTCTGCTTTGATTGTGCATATTTACAATACGCTAACTAGGGAGTCATATTTAAAAAGGCAATATTCTTCTTTAAGTAAAAACACTTCTTTGATACTGCAAAACATTTAAAGAGATTCTGCTTTGATTGTGCATATTTACAAGAGTCATTTTTCAAAAAGTCGTATTTTACAGTCGCACAGTTCATTCAGACATACACTACCGACAGCCCAAAAAGATATACTACTCATACTCATACAAATCGTATGTTTTCATTAGTTTTAATGATCCATTAGGGACACTTGTTTGTGCATTAAAAGAGTAGTAAAATACAGTCCCAAGGCACATTACTGCCCATTAATATGTTTAGACAAAGTGTAGTGCATGTCTACCGCCTACCGTCTGCTCTAATAACACAACATATGAGACTGTATATTACACTTACAATAGTCGTTTGTTTGTCACTTATATCATAAATAACTAAAGGGAAATAAGACAAACAAATAAGGCTAAAGTCTTGAAAAACAATAAAATAATACTCATTATAATAAAGGAATTTTAAATGAATTTAAAATATTGTGCTTTCAAGTTTTGCATATTCTGTATTCACAATTAAACAGCATGGAAATGAGATACTGTACTAGTGAAAGTCTGCATGTTTGTCTAGCGAAAAAGACAATGTGTATTGTACTAAGTGCTCAGGATGGAAAAAATGCTGACTCCTGCTTTTACCATCCAAAAGCTCTTCTTACAAGAGGACTCATATTTTCTTGGTTGGTCTACTTAATCATTTTTGTTACAAGAATACTGGAAGGTAATGGTGAGGGAAATGTGATACCATTTAAATATCATGTCATGCTTTGGATTCCATTCATGTCTATTTGGTACTTTCACCTTAATGTATTGTTTCCATCTGTTGCCATGCCTTTAACAACCGTGTCTGTCATTGTTAAAATGTCTTTGTGCCCATTGTAGAAACAAGCATTGCATCTACAGAGTGGCTGTGCACTGCAAAAATCTGTAGATCCTTTTTTATATATTCATATTTGTAAAAAAAATCTCCGGCTAGAGATTTCATTGTAAACATTAAAAGATGATAAAAAGTAAATGGGATAGGAATAAAATAATGCAAAAGCATACAAGCATCGTACAGAAAAAACAATTATTATTACTGAACAGCTCACAAGATTTTTAAGATTAGCAAACTAGTAATTTTACATATATAGTATTACAGTATGGGCTTAGCATAATAACTATACTCTAGGTTATCATCTTATCCTGTGTCATGGGTATATTAATAGAAATAACTTTAAAGGCAAACCAGAGAAGAACATATCCCAGTACACATGTCTTAGTGTGGAGAGATGTGGTAAATTGTGTTTCACTAATATGACAATAATTTTAAGAGGAGGCAGGAAGAACATTTGATCAGAGTGGCACATACAATATTACTTCTTCAGCTATCAAATAAGAAGGATCAGCCCTTCAGAAGAAGACCATAAAGGCACAATATGGAGATGGATATACAAGACTAAGTCAAAAATTATTTGAACTTTTGTGATCATTTTGTTTGGGCTGGCTGTACAGCTTTCCCCGTGCTCTTATGGAAACATGGTGTGTCCACTTTCAGCCAATAAAAAGCGGACCACTGCTCACTGGTCGTTTTCAGTGGAAACAAAGAGTAGAATAGCTGTGTTTTGTTCCTAGAAAACAACAAGAGGAATTGACCGATCAAAGTCAAAATTCTATTACTCTGACCACAGACACAACATATTTTCTCATAGAATTGGCTTAATTGGTTAAGGAACAAGGAAATTTGTACAAATTGGATGATGTTTAAAGAGGGGACCCTTGGGAGTTAGGGTGACTCTCAATTATCATTTTGATTTTTATAAATAATTTATATAAAATAACACAAGTAACATGCTGGGAACTGAATCACCAGTCTAGAAGTTTAAAGACCGGTGCCTTAGTCACAACCACACACTGTTTGCCATTTTGTCTTTTTCGTATAACTTTGAAAAATCACAAGTATGGTTTGTGTGTGCATCATAGTTAGTGTGTGGCTCAGGGTATTTTTTAAATAAATAATCATGACCCATAAACTGCAGGCTCGGAATGGCTGTGGCTGCGCGAGATTGCGCCACTTCGGGGTTGGTTGCGGTAGCTTGGCCAATAGTGCTATTGCACACATGCGAAATCAAGCAGATAAGTTAGGTGCTGCATTCACACCTCGTGGTGTAAAAAAGTTTGCACTTACACCCAATCAGGCCAATCAAGTAAGCATGAAAAGAGCCTGATCAGGACTGGAGAAAAGAGGAGGTCAGTAGAAAAAAGATTGAAGAGAATGATGGCAGAGATTAAAGGAAGAAGAGAAGAGCAGGAGTGAAAGAGCGAGCAGGTGCAATAATGGAAGAAGCTGGCAGATGAGATTGTGAGCCACGGGAAAGGAGCATGTGGCCAGTGCTCAAGGGGGTTGAGTATTGCTCTTGCTGAGCTTGGGAGCAGAAGCAACAAAAGTACTTCAGAGGGACTCCCTCGCAAGGCTGGGGAATGGCAGAGGGAGTCCAAAGGGGTGGAGGCTCAGCAGCGCCCTGTGGAACACCATGGGTCGGGCAGCAGGAACATGAGCTGGAACATAAAGGTGTCTGTACCTGTTGGTAGAGGTTTCTCCATGCTGTAAGATCCAAATAAGTTGGAGAGATGTGTTTTAAAGGGATGCACCAGGACTCATGAAACTTTAGAGGACTGCATCCTGCTTGTTTTAACCTCGAATTTTATGGATTTATTTATAGGATTTTAACATCCATGTTCACTTTGACTTTTTATGGAATATTTATTTAATGGATTTGGAGCACTGCACTATTTGGACACGGATTTGTTTTTGGAGTTCAAGAGGCTCCTGGGTACAACAGGAGTATGGAGTCAGCCTGCACCATCATGGTGTGGATGAAATGTGTGGCACCTATAAGCAAAGAAGAGCATTCAAACACAAAGAAAGCCAGAGAACAATTCCTAACAAAGTATAGTGCATGTCTGTACTTAGATGAAGTAACCAATGTATGGATTTGTGCAGGGCGGCACGGTGGTGCAGTGCATAGCGCTGCTGCCTTGCAGTTAGGAGACCCGGTTTCGCTTCCCAGGTCCTCCCTGCATGGAGTTTGCATGTTCTCCCCGTGTCTGCGTGGGTTTCCAACGGGTACTCTGGTTTCCTCCCACAGTCCAAAGACATGCAGGTTAGGTGCATTGGCGATTCTAAAATTGTCCCTAGTGTGTGTGTGCATGCCCTGCGGTGGGCTGGCGCCCTGCCTGGGGTTTGTTTCCTGCCTTTTGCCCTGTGTTGGCTGGGATTGGCTCCAGCAGACCCCCGTGACCCTGTAGTTAGGATATAGTGGGTTGGATAATGGATGGATGGGTTTGTGCAGCAACACTTATAAATATGCAAAGTAAAAGTAAGCAGCCTGTGGTCAAAGTTGAGGATGCAAGTAAATGATTTGTACAACCTAACAGCTGCTTAAATTAGCTTATAGGCAAATGTGATATACTGTACTGTATACAGTAGACTTGGTGAGGAGACAGTATATTAGCATATTGGTCAATGTTGCTGCTTAACAGGTCCAGTTGTTCTGGGTTAAAATCCTGTGTTGTTATCTAATAAATTTTCCTGCAGATACTATGATTTCCCTTTCATGTACGTAAAGACAAAAGTAATGTGTAAATGAGCACAAAGCCAAGAGAGCATGGTCAAAAATGTAAATGTAGGAAACACAAGAAAACAAGGAGCACTTATTCATAGAATGAATAATTACAGAAAAAAATAGCAAGGTAAAGTGGAGCCTCTGGAGTTTTATAAAACAACACTTGATTCCATAATTACATACGTAAATCATATATTGCACTAAATGGCCTCTTCATATGCTGTAGTAAACTATGTTCAGATGATTGATGATGATGATGATAATGATTGATGACTCAGACTTTTATTGTCATTGCACAGGTACAGCGAAATTCAGTTATCGCATGCCTGTTGGGGGTCAGACCGCAGGGCTGGCTATTGTACAGCACCCCTGGGGCAACTGCAGGTTAAGGATAACTGTGCAGCTCATGTATAGAGTGAAAAGACAAAAAACATCAGTGATCGGTGTTGTGAATTAATATGTAGTCAGATATGCAGGCAAAAATGTAATTAATAAAGGTTTAAGAAATCTCCTGATCTGAACATAATTCCCCCATCATACTTGCACTTCAGTGTGTGTGCTGCTTATTCTTGGATATACCGTTCCTGGGCGTTCACCCTGGGACCTTGCTTGCAAAAATGCCTTTGCATATTCAAGCGAAATAGGCCTAATAACAGGAAAAGTTCAAGTTTTCAACCAACAGGCATTCACCGTAATCTACTGTCCAGCATCCATCCCTGCCCGACTTCAATTGCTCACAATTATAAACCTCACCAATCAAACCTAAATAAAAAGCTTTAAAAAATATATGAGTGGGTATGGCCTGATCAGACCAGGTGGTGTCTTATAGGTCACTTTTATGAGATTGCACATTTGTAAATGGGCATGCATGAACGCACCTCGAATGCCACCCTAAAACATCCATATAGGCTTCATATTAATCAGCCTTATGCATATGCTATCACAATGCTTCAGAACTTCTTTGGCTAAACTCCTGATACATCACGAGCCCGTCACCTGTATTTAAGAGTATCTGGCTGTGCCCCATAACTGAGCTTGTAAGATCAAGCACAGCATAATAGCACCTCCGGTCTGTGTACTTGGGGTCAGGGAAAGTCATAAAGCAACAGCGTCTGAGTGGGTAGCCTCTATTACCTGGTACATATAATGACAACATTGCTGTTATAATAAATAGTACAGGCCATACAAAAACTGTGAGTTTAGCCAGTTACTTACCTATAAACCAACCATCAATTACAGTGTCCTCAAGCCTACAAAAGCTACTTTGCCTCAGACTCAATGAATCACGGGTTGACTCAGGCCTTTGAGCCATGGCATCTGTCAGTCTCATCTTGGTATCAAAGATGACTTGTGCATTAATAGAATGTTGCTGCTCATGGTTAACAAAGGCAGTTTCATTCTCACAAGGTGACTTTATTGCAATATGAGTGCAGTGATTTGCTCAGATTACATTAGGAGAACTGGATACTGCTGCAAATTACCTTTTTATGTTGACAAAAACATGTTATGTTTTATGTATGTGCACCCCACACCATAAGAAGACTGAATGTAGCAACTTGTGAGTCGGTTAATGGCTTTCAGCACAGTGGGCATGACGGAGTGAAGCTTGGCTGAGATATTCCTGTCCTGTCAGCTAGTTCCCTGAGAAGTGACAATTGACCCTTTCTAATGGGAGCTAAAATATTGTCTTAACAACATAGTCATTACTTTTAAGGTTTAATATGTTTGTCACATCAGCGCATCTTATAATAACAGCTCATTGATATGAATTATTATGAGTGCTAGTTGTCATTAAGCTGGTTTTGCTGTATTTCCCTACATGATCAAGGGTGTAGGTCAGAGTTGCCATAAATATGCTGAAGTTTCCCCCATCACATTCTCTTTTGTAAATCCCAGTGTTTGCTTGGGAAGTTGCCTACACGAATTTCAAACATTTTTGTGCATACACAGGTTTTATAAATGATCATCTTTGAGGTACTTCATGAAGAAAGAGCAGAACAGGCTGTGAGCCTTCCAATATACTTCACACGAAGATGCAGAGCAAGATGTGACCATATATTTAGCATTACACTAATGATAATAGTTAGTAACATCTTACCTATTATTTGTTTTGTCTTTTAATTTAATACTGCCTTTTATCCTAAAAAGTTTAATTTATTTTCATTCTAAAATCTACATACCTAATTAAGTAAATTAAACTCTTTTTTTTTTTTTTTTTTTGCATAACAAAACACAGATACTTAATTTTATAAAGACATAAAGACTGGCTGAAATTAAATTAAGAAGTAAATAAAAAGTCTCTTTTATATTTTTAAAATATCACACAATATGAAAACAAAATAATGACATAGTGAAAACAAAATAATAATAATGAAAATGATCTTAACCCTGAGCACTTTCATCCAAAATCTTCAATTGGCTTACTTGACTACTCCTCCGTTCATCAGCTGTCTTGCTGACACCACTATATGATTTTTCTGTTCAATTTCAGGCCCGTGCCATATGGCTATGGAATTTGTTAAATGTAGCTTTGGAAAACAGATAAGCACATACATCATTTGCAATATAAATTGATCCTTAAATTTCTCATCCCAGATGGTAATGTTGTAGATGCAGAACATAATTTATACTAACCATGGTGAGTGGTACAATGTGGAGGAGTTTTCTCTGCTCACAATGCTGCTTATGCAACCTGTTGACAATAATGTAGGCAGGGAGTGGGAAGGATTGATACTGATAATACAATGGTTTGCACATAATTCTGTAAGCAGTACATTGTCCTGTACCTTTATTTTTATATAAAATCAATTTCTGCAATTTTAGTTCTAAAGATTTATTTCTTACATTATACTGTCAGAAATGTGTCGATACAAGAAATATTAAATCATTAAGAATCCAAGCCTTTGATTATAAATGACCAAGAAAGACTATTTAAATGCAAATGTAAAGTTCGGTGTAAATGTGTACTACATTTGGAAGCATAAATTACTTGTTTTTCTTTGACTACCTAACATCTTTAAAAATAATTTATTCTGTTAAAGACAATTATGCACAATGGAGCTGTTATCAATAAAAGTAGCTGACCACGCTTCATTAATTTTGCACCTAGTTAGAAAGAAAAACAGTTAAAATGCATAATTTAAGATTTTTCTCCACTGCTTGCTGAAAGGGAAATAAAAAAAAAAACTAATATGTTTTTCATCATACACAGAAGAGTAAACTATTGTAAATGTACCTGCAGTTGCCTTTGTCGGTACTTAAGACAGACTAATTGAAATGCATTTTCAAATTGAGATTTTTTGCCAACTTCATAATTATAATTTTTGCATGTAATAATACCAAATAAATATTGAGAAAAGTCTTCCAGTGACAGCAATATATTTTAAGAATATGTGGACAGTCTGCTTTTCATTTTTCATGCTCTGTATGTTTCACTTTTCTGTCATAAACGGAGAAAAGATTACTCTTTACATCTTCCAAACTGTATATGTGCACCTTGTCAGGATTTGAGTTGCTTCCGTTTATTTTGCTGTAATTGAAATATTTTTATTCATTTTGATTTTCTTCATTTGATAATTACCTTTCTTTTTGTCATAGTCTTGATGAAATGATGATTTATCAGTCTTCATTTATGATATAACAGGTGACAGGTCACTTAACCACAAAAAGATGCTGTCAGCATTCATCTAATCTTTATGTTCAATAAGTTAAAAACTTTACATGTTCTTTAAATTAAGTATTTAACTCAAATTAAAATGTCAGCTTTGTGACTTTGCTAGTTCTCGACTTTCAGTTTTGGTTTTGCCTGTTATCAAACTTGCGCATTCTGACGGACATTTCAAGGACTCATTCAAGGTTTCTTACACTCCACCAGGGCCAGAGGGGGCGCTAATACTAACAGGCTTGTCTCTTTTCTCTTCCTCAGCACTTTGAAGATTACCCCTGAGGACAACTGACCCCACACCCCTTCCAGGAAGGTCACTATAAAAGGGAGACGCTGCCCCAAATGCTGACGAGGACAGAGCTCCTTGATTCTCTCCCACTCGCAATATTGAATTCTCCAAGCAATTGAGGTGATTTATGTTTACTGTGCCTTCAAACATCTGTTTACTTTATGTGCCAAAAGATTAACACTAGAATCCCTGAAGTTTATGAGAAAACTCTTAATCCCGGGCCACCTTCAATTCCTTCGCACCTCTCTGTCAGCGTCTTTTGTTTTGCAAATGTATCGATCAGTACAAACAGCAAGCAGCCTGCTGTCCCATCCTCCCCACCGACGGAGTTGAGTCTGTCTCAGAATTCTCAGAGCTCAAGTGTGTTTATCATGGCATGAGGTGCCTGGAATTGTATAGGGTAAATAATATATCATTATTTAAAATACATACATTTCATGTGTGTTCTGTGTCCACAATGATCTATGTAAGTGTAAGTGTAGGAAGACAGAAAATGCGAGAAATGCAAGAAATACTGAACACATATCTAAAGCAGAAACATTTTCCATGTTATACTAATAATGACGTGAAGTGTATAATGTGTAAAGACTTTAGTCCAAATATCAAATAAACATGTTCACTTTTATTCAAGAATATAACTAAAGAAAAAAAAATCAATCAATTTACATGTTGCTGTCAATGAGTTAAAAGCCCAAGCTCAAATATCAATTGACAGAAAGTTGATATGTATGCCTAGATGGTGCAGAGGTAAGAGCTGCTACCTTATAACCAAAAAGTTGCGGGACTTCGAGACTGGGGGCTCCGTGTTTTGCGTAGTGAGCTGATATTATTATTACTATAATATAATAAAAACATACATTTGATTTGAGTTTGTAACATCCAGTGTAAATTTTAGCTACTTCTAAAAGTTAGCGCTTTTTTTTATTATTCAATTTTATTCTGTCAGTGATGTTCACATGGTACAACAAATTTGCCTCTCCCTCTCTGAGCTGATGGCGTTTATCTCTGTTCTTTTCACAAGAGCAGCAATGACCACAGTTGGTGCTGTGGTTGATGCCTGCTCAATATGGTGGCCCTGAAGTGCAATATGCAAAAACAAATTAAATCATGCAAAAACAAATCACAAAACACAAAAACAAATTGGAAACACAAACACCAATCATAAAACACAAAAACAAATCAGAAAATGCAAAAACAAATTGAATATGCAAAAGCAAATCAAAATGTTCAAAAACTAATTGGAAACACAAAAGCAAATGAGAAAACACAAAAATAAATCAGAAACTCCAAAAAACAAAAATTCAATGCACAAAAATAAATGAGAAAAAGCAAGAACAAATTGGAAAAGCAAAAACAAATCAGAAAATGCACAAACGAATTGTATACGCAATAACAAATCACAATAAGCAAAAACAAATGAGAAAAAACAAATTGAATGTGCAAAAACAAATCAGAAACAACAAATGCAATTGGAGCAGCATGCAAACAATATGAAGACTGTGCAAACAAATTGAGAAGCATGAAAACAAAAAGAGCAGCGGATAACCCAAATGGAGGCAGAAAAAACAGTGAAAAATGAAGTTCATCACAATTTAATCCCAGCTTTTCAACGAGTGGTGTGGTGGAAGCAAGAATGCTGTAAGGTAAAAGAGATTTGTAGGTATTGTTGTACTTTGACAGAAATGATAACGTTTGCATAACTTTGAGCACTCTCTGCTAGAGCAGTGTTTAAAGTATTACAAACATATTTCAGTATTTTAATTAGTAATGTAGATATAACTTCATTATGACAGCACTCCACATTGAAAAACATTTTTTATTGACCTTTTTTTAATTACATTAGTATACATGCTACTAACATGTTTTATTTAACATGTGCAATGTGTTTGTATGACAAGTTGTATTCCTAGTATTATTAATTTTTTACAGTGAAAAAGCTATTAAGAAGCTGTCTGTTGTTACGGTTCTGCCTTTGTCCAGTCTGATAGCAGTCACAAGACATTGCATCTTTGATTGCTGGTACAACAAATAGTTCTGAACAGGCATCAATCACAGCACCAACAATAGTGGTCATCTCTAATGTTGTGAAAAGAATGGAGATAAACGCCATCAACTCAAAGAGGGAGAGGCTAGTTTGTTGTACCATGTGAACGTCACTGACAGAATAAAACTGAATAAAAAAAAAAGAGCTAATTTTTAGAAGTAGCTAAAATTTACACCGGGTGTTACAGACTCAAATCAAATGTATGTTTTTATTATATTATAGTATTAATAATATCATGCTCACTACTCAAAATGTGGAGCCCCCGATCTCGAACCTGCAACCTTTTGGTTATAAATTGTAAATTGAATTATTTTTTTTTCTTTGGTTATATTCTTGAATAAAAGCGCACATGTTTATTTGATATTTGGATTAAAGTCTTCACACATTATGCACTTCACATCATTATTAGTATAACATGGAAAAGTTTCTGCTTTAGGTTTGTGTTCAGCATTTCTTGCATCACATTTCCTGCCATCCTACATTTACAGAGATCGTTGTAGACACAGAACACACATGAAATGTATGTATTCCAAATAATGATATATTATTGACCCAATAAAGCTCCAGGCACCTCACACCACGATAAACACACTTGAGCGAACTGGCTGGCACCCCCAGCACTTTGTACTACCGCAGTGTTCTTTAACCCATCCACACCAATCCTTTTGATCCCTGCCCATCTAACACTTCCAGTTTACAAGTCCAGAGCTCAAGTGAGCTCAAGTAATGTATTGACCCTACAATATCTGTGAGTGTTTCAAAAACTGTCTCCATTAATTTTCTGTAGGTGCTCCTGCTTCTCTACATATTCTAAAGATGCCAATGCTAGGTTGATGGGCAATCTTAAATCATCCCACTATAAGTAACTGAGTGAGATTTTGTGTGTAAATGTGTTTGATAATGGATTGTCCCCTTGTTTCAAAACTGATTTGCAGGTTTGAATCTGATGCTGCCTGGATAGGTGATGACTTACAATTAGATTCTATTGAAATAATAGAAAATCATCCCAAAAGCAGAATTTAATTTAGTTTAATGTAATGTGAATATCAGATTAAAACAGAGAATCAAAAACATTAAAACTTAATATTGACTTGAATTATTTTTGTTATAAACAAATAGAGCTGCTGTTTGATTGAAAACTTCAGTCGCGATTAATCATGATTAATCAAAAAATGCATTTCATCATATTTCCTTCAGGCATATTAATTTTTTTCATAAAGCAGAAATAACTCAGTGATTAATCTGCTTTGGGGGATGTGTCAGTGAGATATAAGGAACTGAGCGATTCCACTCTGTGTTGTCTGCTGTTTAGTTGCCCGGACATGACTAGCACCTGCAACATGCTCTATTCATTGCCAGGGTCAGAGCTGACCCATTCACATTCTCTCTCCAACTAAGACCTATAGCTCAACAGCCTCTTTTGTTTGACGTGTATTAGCAGACATCACTGCATGGAGCATTATCTTCTGGATGTTCTGCTTTACTGTGTGACGTGACTTTTTTTTACCATCAATGTGTACATGAAACATAATCGCTAGGATGATGCTAACATGCAATCAAACTCATTCACTCTGCTTGTATAACTGGTTTGATTTTAATTGTTCTTATGTTATTATATAGATAGTGTCACGCTTGGGTCACAGAGACACAGGAGGTTGTAGAAAAAAAAGGAACTTTATTCAAAGCACTGCAAACAAACATTTGTCTCTTTTCAAAAGTTTAAACGTGCTCCATGACAAGTCAGAGATGACAGTTCCGCCAGGAGCAGAGAATGTCAGAGAGAGAGAGAAAAAGAGAGAGAGAGAAGCAAAACAATCAATTCCAAAACTGACAGGCGCTGTAAGGCTTTTAAGTAAGTGGAGTACTGCGCGAGAGGTTTATTGCGCGTTATAGCGCAAGCAAGAAGGGTAAGGAGCAATGCGAAGGTAGACTGTCAGCTGTTTCAGGGGTTTTCCCAGGGGCGTCTGTGTCCTCTGAGGGTGTGTTCAGCGCTCCAGCTTACACCCCCCTCCTCAGCTTTATTCACATTCTCGTGAATCAAGCGACTCACTGTACCAGGTTCATACAGGTGTAATACGTCAGCATTGACGTGCTCAGAGCCTGGTCGATGCTTTACCGTAAAGCTGTAAGGTTGTAAGGCCAGAAACCATCTCATGAGACGTGAGTTTGTATCTTTCAGACGGTATAACCATTGAAGTAGAGCATGATCAGTTACCAAAGTGAAATTTTGACCCCATAAGTAATAACAAAGCACTTCGACAGCCCATCTAATTGCCAAGCATTCCTTCTCAATTGTCGAATAATTGCTTTCCCTAGGAAGTAATTTCCTACTCAAATATGTTATAGGGTGCTCTTCTCCATCAATAATCTGTGACAGGACTGCGCCTACACCAAACTCACTTGCGTCCGTTTGTAAGACAAAATCCTTTGAGAAATCGGGATTCCGCAGAACCGGATAAGTACACAAAGCAGTTTTCAAATCACAGAAGAAATGTTCACAAATTACTGTCCATAAAATAGGGCGGTTTCTCCTGCCTCTAGTAAATTCTGAAAGAGGAGCAGCCCTATGTGCAAAGTTAGGGATGAACCTTCTGTAGTAACCAGCAAGACCCAGAAAGGCGTGTATCTTGTTTCTGTGTTTTTGGTCGTGGGTAAGCAATCATCTCTTCCACTTTGCTTAACTGTGGCTGAAGTAAACCCCTGCCCATAGAATAACCTAAGTAATGAGTCTCAGACATACCCAGTTTACATTTCTTTGGGTTAGCAGTAAGGCCAGCCTGTCTCAAGCTTTCAAGAACAGCTTGAAGTTGCTCTAAATGCATTTGCCAATCATTGCTGAAAATCACGACATCCTCAAAGTACGCCCTGGAATATTCAGAATGAGGACACAGGATCTGATCTATCATACGCTGGAAAGTTAGAGGTGCCCCATGAAGACCAAACAGGAGTCTTGTAAATTCATAAAGTCCATCCGGAGTCATGAATGCTGTTTTCTCACAACTGCCAGCCTCTAGAGGCACCTGCCAATAACCCTTCATATGATCTAGCGTGGAGATATAGCTTGCCTGACCCAGTTTTTCCAACAGCTCGTCAACACGGGGCATTGGATAAGCATCAAATTTAGAGACCTTATTCAAGTGCCTGAAATCAATACAGAAGCGAAACAAACCGTCTTGCTTTGGGACTAATACAATGGGGCTGCACCAGTCACTTTTACTTTCACATATTACACCTACTGCCAGCATCTTCTTGACTTCTTCGCACACAATATTTCGTCGCGCTTCCGGAATCCGATACGGCCACATCTGTACACGAACATCGGGTTCAGTAGTGATTTTATGTTCTGCAAGGTTAGTCTTGCCTGGCAAGTCTGAAAAGACATCAGTGTTCCGTTCGATCAAAGATAACAGTTCTGTCTTCTGTGAGTCAGTCAAATCGTTACCAATGACATCGGTCTGAGAAACAGCAGCCAAGGAAGTGTAAACCCCTTGTCAATTGTGCCATTCCTTCAAGAGATTAATGTGTAAAATCTGGAATGGTTTGCGCCGGCCTGGTATTCTAACCTTGTAATTTACTGGACCCATACACTCCTCAATAATGGCGGGGCCCTGCCATTTAGCTAGTAATTTGTGTGGGTCAGACAGAACCAGTACCAAAACACGATCGCCAGGTTTGAATTCACGGAGCTTACTGAGGCTATTGTAAAGATGTTTCTGAGTTTCCTGCTCACGTTGTTGATGCTCCACAGCAATAGAAGAAAGCTTAGAAATTCTATCTTGCAACGAAACTACCCGATTTGCAAAGCTCGGCCCAAGACCTGTTGACTCGTTTCCTATCCATTCCTCTTGTACGACATCCAGGATGCCTCTCTGGCGCCTGCCAAGTAACAGCTCGATCCCGCACTGCAAACATAACAAAAGGCAGGACAGAGTCCCAGGATGTAGGATCATTATGAGCGACTCGCCTGATCATCTGTTTTAAAGTCTTGTTAAAACGTTAAGTCAAACCATTAGTCTGTGGATGGTAAACAGTGGTACTCAATTTCTTAATAATAAAGCTGTCACACAATTTTGTGACAACTGGCCATTATGGAAAGGTAGAAAAGATGAGAAAGAAATTTTGACAGACAGGATTGAAGTGAGGGAATTTAAGACACAAAAGCAATGGTGAGTGATAGTGAGGTAATTCCAAAATGTGGAGGAAGGCTCTGGAACATTAAAGAAGCAGAAGTGACAAAGAAGATCACTGAAAAAAAAAAAAAAACAGGTAAGATGCGAGAGTCAGACAAAAATTAATTTAAGTATGATGAAGATTGGGATTCCTGGAGGACAGAGTAATATCCTTAAAGATTGTGTTCCACGGCAAGGCATTGGAGGATGGGAGATCACATGACTACAACGAATATAGGGGCAAGATGTTTATCATGCAGTAAGTACAGAGGCAACTGTTTTTTAATGGGATGAAAAGGAATGAGCAAAGATTACTTCTTGCCCATCATAAGGATGACAAACGAATATATATTAAGAAAGTAAGAAACAGGTGTAGCATTTGTCAAGGGGTTACCTGGAAGTAATATGTCACTCCAGACAGAGACCAAAGCCCTAAGAGAGAGAAATGGAAATGCACACTGGCTGTGGCACTGCCAGTCTGCATAGCCATGAGTGAAAAAAGTGCAAATAGAAACCAAAAGTTTACTCTCTCCTGCTACTACATATAAATATTTTAATATTATATGCTAATGTATGTTTGTTTTCTTATAACAGTTTGCATATTCTGTGTTAAAATAATATTTGTAGAATAACTTGTAACCATTGTCGATACTTAAATCAAGCACACTAACTTTTATTTTCCAATGACATTCCTTCTACAATGAGATGCTTCAGCATGAATATTTAACACAGTATGCCTATCAAATAAAATTACACATTTGATGGGAACAGGTTAGTTTTTACTGATGACTTTAATGTCAAAAATGAAATGAGACAGTTACTCCTTACATTTAAGTGTTCATTTTCAGCATTGTCACTTCTGTTTTTCAAATATCCATCTTGCTTTTTCATTTGCCTCATATATGAAGAGAAAGCAATATGACCATTAAAGACTTAATGTATCAAAACATTTTAGGTGATAGTGTTTTACAAATCTTGTTATGCTTTTTCGTTGCAGATAAATATGCATGCAAAATCATTCTGTGGAAGTTTGATATGAAATGTGCTGTACAGTAATTGGCAGTTGGAAGAGCTGCAGTGCCATTCCCTCAGGGATATGTTTCATTGAGCAGAGATAAACCTCTCAAAATGATAGTGACCCTAAGCATACAACCATTGTGATGGAAGTATTTCTCAGAGGCAAGTAAACAATTAATAATTCATACAACTGACAGATAATATTGCATTAGATTATTGGTATTTTTTTCAAAGAATGTCTTTAATATTGTTTCTAACATTAATATAAACATAAACTGGTGTATAAAGCATGTAAATTGTCCATCATGCATTGAAATGTATGGCTTTCAACATTTTTTCTTAATGGCTCTTTGTGAATTAAATAAAATAATGAAAGTATGATGTATATTGTAAGATAGAGTCTCCACAAAAGGGAGTTTCCAGAATTAGTGTGCAGATTTTGAATAAGAGATTGAGATATTGTCATACCCTTTAATCGAGAATAAGATTCCTAAAGTATCAAAAATATAATATATGATCAGGAAATATGGACACACCAATGCAGGGTCAGTTTGGTATCACCAATTAGCCTAACCCTCAAGTCTTAGCAAATGGGAGAAAACGCATTAATACACGTACAACAACTAAGCTTAGGATTTGTGACCAAAACACTAGATCTCTAAGGTGTTAGTGCTACTTACTATGGCAGCAAATCATACACAAGAAAATCTTAAAGTACACAATAACAAAAAGGGAAAATAAAACCCTAAAATGTATCTATGACCATCTCCTCCAGTATAGGAATGATGACTAATAAGTGGGGTAGCTTGTCGACTTACACATCAGTGTGTTCCGCACCTTGACTCCTCTCCTACCTCTCCAGATTTGCCTAATTTTAGGACTTGGTGGATGCTAACTGCATGATTGTGAAGTTTTGTTTATTGCCATATATATACAGTACAACGCAATTCTTACTTGCAGGTCTCCCACAAACATGTGACAGTAGCAGAAAACCAACAAGACAAAAAGTCATAAATCGAATGCAACACATCAAATAGTTTTGGTCCTTGAATATCAAGAGAAACAAAAGAAAAAACATAATCCCCATCAGCACAAATATCCTTTCTATAACATTCATGAAGTTCTTCTATATCACTCAAACAAAACCTTTTCTGTTATTTTTGTAACCAGTAGCTAATGTGACATTTACTTCACAATAGTGTGTCCTGTAGTTTCATTGGGAAGCATTTGCATTCCAATGGTTGATAGGTTTCCTTGTCACTTGGACCCTTGGTGGGACAGGGGAGTTGTTGGATAAGTCTTAGTCAGGACCTCACTTCTGACCTTCCTTCTTGAGTGGTCCTCCCATGAATACATGACCCCTGACGACATCCCTTGGGGTATCATTGATCATGTAAACCACTTTGCCACGTTATGTCGCTGATACAGTGGAGGGATTCCATGTCACTGAACTAGACTGACTGCTGAAAATGTCAAAACAATTCAACATAATATTGACATATTACATGGGCCTTCTGAAGCATTTAATCAAAATATACTACATTATCAAAATCATAAATATATCCATCCATCCATCCATTTTCCAACCCGCTGAATCCGAACACAGGGTCACGGGGGTCTGCTGGAGCCAATCCCAGCCAACACAGGTTACAAGGCAGGAACCAATCCCGGGCAGTGTGCCAACCCACCGCAGGATCATAAATATATATTAACATGACTTTGTTGACACAAGCCTGGACCTTGTAATTTTTATTGTTTGAGCATCACCACTCTTCCATTATTTCAATTGTTATTTGGAGTTTGGGTCATAGTTTTATCGCCAGTTGTGAAGTGCTTCTGAAATTTCTCCCAGTCCAATTTCATTAATATGAGATTCTTCTTGGAACAACGTCAACAGAGTCAACATCTGTTACACTCAATGTGCACATGCTTTGCTCATATTTAATTTTTCATGAAGACTGGATTGAAATGGCCCATAATAATCTTTATAGTGTTAGCTATCTGTAGGGGAATGTGATTTTATTATGTTATATTTGTAGTGTTTTAAGATGTTAAAAAGGATTATAGAAAACAATTTTATGGTACAAATTTTTAAATGAGTTTTAGTTATTTTTTTTTCTTAGTTAAATTGTTTTAGAGCATTTTCTGGATGATAAGAGCAGCATAGAACTGTGACTTTTACTATTTTTTTCTCGTTTTATTTGAACTTCTTACCTCTGTAACAGGAGCCAGCCAAATTAAACAGAAGATGTTAGCGGACAACTCTAGGTTGTATGGATTAATTTACTTATTTACCAAAATGTATTTACTTTTTGCTTCTGCTTTATGACATATTTAAAAAGTTACATTTATAACTAGCTAATAAAAGTTCTGGGTAAAGTTGGTCAATAGGCCCAAGTGAAAGCACTTTGGACTGGCAAGTTGTTTCTCCTTCCAGGACAGGTGAATGCGAGGATAAGAGAACAAGAGTTGGGTTGAAGAACATATGTGTGGGTCTACATAACAAAGAATCTGGGTGTGAAAATGAAAAAGATTTATGTGTTAGGATAGGGTCATCCCAAAACCGTTTTCACAACAAAACAGTATCTCAAACACTCAACTATGGTTGTTTATTTCTTTACAGTGACATCATTTTCTTCGGTTGTTGATATTGAGGGCCAGACAGACCTTGGGTGGTCTTTATGAACTCTGCATCCCATCTATTACTAGTCATATCTGGCATATAGTCTGATAAAAATTTTGTATGTCTATATTTGTCAAATCAGCTTTATACTTGTATAATTTAAAAGAGAAGATGAAGGTGCTGAACTACAGTATCTGACAATATGGTAAGTGTATGAGATTGTAGTCATTCTGTAAAGTCTACATAATAAAGTGTATGAAAGGGGAAAATAAGGTGAAATGGGACTCTATCACATTAAAACTTTTGGCATAGTCTGCAGGATTGTGGGGGGTAACCATATTTTGAACCCTGTTAGCAAATGCTCTTTTGGTGAGTGTGTGTTTGTGTGCTTGTATTCAGTAAATTTTAATCTCCACATAAATTGAGTATAAAGGGGAAAATAGAGTCATCAAGGACCCTATCATAACTCAACAGTTCTGGTACTGGTTGACTAGCTGAGAATAAATCTTTAAAAGCAAATTATTGTCTAGCCTTAAACATTCAGTGATTGCACAATAACTTAATTTATCTTTTCTTTCTTGCAAAAAATGTTAGAATATTTCAATTCCCATATTTTACGACACATGAACGATTTTTTTACTTCAAAAATTAGCACCGTAGAAGGCCCCTTTCAGGTGCAAGCTCATACATATTTGATCAAAATATAGTTCACTATGAATTGTTGAACAGTCTCAGATGCTGTGGAAAAAAACTGTCCCTGAGTGTGCTGGTGCAACGATTAATAACCCTATAACATTTGCCAGAATGGAGGAGAGAGAACAGTGACAGTGCAGTATAGCTAAGGTCTTTAATAATACAGTAATACAGTAATCCCTCGCTATATCGCGCTTCGCGGCTTCACTCTATCGCGGATTTTATATGTAAGCATATTTAAATATGTATCGCGGATTTTTTGCTGGTTCGCGGATTTCTGCGGACAATGGGTCTTTTAATTTCTGGTACATGCTTCCTCAGTTGGTTTGCCCAGTTGATTTCATACAAGGGATGCTATTGGCAGATGGCTGAGAAGCTGCCCAACTTACTTTTCTCTCTCTCTCTCTTGCGCTGACATTCTCTGATCCTGATGTAGGGGGATTGAGCAGGGGGGCTGTTCGCACACCTAGACGATACGGACGCTCGTCTAAAAATGCTGAAAGATTATCTTCATGTTGCTCCCTTCTGTGCAGCTGCTTCGTGAAGCGACATGCTGCACGGTGCTTCACATACTTATAAGCTCGAAGGGCACGTATTGATTTTTGATTGTTTGTTTTTCTCTGTCTCTGTCTCTGTCTCTCTCTCTCTCTTTCTCTGCTCCTGACGGAGGGGGTGTGAGCTGCCACCTTCAACAGCTTTGTGCCGCGGTGCTTTGCATACTTAAAAGCCAAACAGCCCTATTGATTTGTTTGCTTTCCTCTCTCTTTCTGACAGTCTCTGCTACCTGATGCGCACTCCTTTGAAGAGGAAGATATGTTTGCATTCTTTTAATTGTGAGACGGAACTGTCATCTCTGTCTTGTCATGGAGCACAGTTTAAACTTTTGAAAAAGAGACAAATGTTTGTTTGCAGTGTTTGAATAACGTTCCTGTCTCTCTACAACCTCCTGTGTTTCTGCGCAAATCTGTGACCCAAGCATGACAATATAAAAACAACCATATAAACATATGGTTTCTACTTCGCGGATTTTCACCTTTCTGGAACGCAACCCCCGCGATGGAGGAGGGATTACTGTACTTCAGTTAGAAAAGCAGATGCATTCCAGGATTTTAGTTTGTTATATAAAACTTTGCAATCAGAGGTAGATTTAATATAGGAGCAATATTGATTTGAATTTTAACAACCTGGGGTGGAAATGTGATTTAGGTGGGACTTGGGGACTCATGCTGCCTGCTATCTCCTTCCTTGACATAACTACAAAGTTGCTAAAGATGTCCTGATTTTCCATGGCTCCTTCCGTACAGTTCCACATGCTTTCACCTACCTTTTTCACTTCCAGGTCCATCTTGTATTTCATTAGAGCTCAGAGTCTACTCCATCTGCCTCACTTTTACCAACTCAAGAAAATTCATTGGTGGCCAAGACCTCATGCTAATGGACCTTAGCAGCAGAGAAACAAGCAAAGCATACAAGTAAGTGCTGCTCTATGTGCCACCTACCCATCCTCACCTTTCACACTTTGCCCTGGCATCTTTCATGGCTAGCTGTTAATCTCAATGATTGTTGAACATTGCATTTCTTTTCTCTCACTTTTACACTCTTTATAATCTGCATTTTACATTTTAAAAATATTACTTTAAAAATTAAAACTAAGTTATACTGTATAATATAATATTACTACAGTACGCGTGAAACAACTTAGCACCCTCGTAGAGTAACTTTGCATTCTAAGGCTCGTACAATTTCAACGACAGACAGCAACGATTATCTGCAAGGAAGTTGAACAATGACATCACTCTAGCAGACTTGTACTTGAATTTGCACAAGCACTAAACTGCATTTTATGCCTACTTCATTGTAAAGGAGCTGTGCTCTGAAAGGATTCGTTAACCAAGGTATTACTGTATTGTTTGCCTTTCTAAGATAGTTTGTGTTATGTCTTGAACTGCAAAGACCTGCCTACCAGTAATATTCTGACACTTGTATCACTCTCTACAATTATTAACCAGTAAAAATAAGACTCCACTGTGCACTTCTAGAAGATCATGAGCATAGATGGAGTCATCTAAGGTTTCCTCAGACATCTAGGGAGTTGTTGAGCATTCTCTGTATTAACTGATGTGTGTTATGGCAATGGCGGTGACTTCAAGAAATTTGAAGCTGCTGGCCGCATCCACAACATCTTTGCCAATGCAGAAGAAAGTAGGGTTTGACCCTTGCTTTTTGAAGTCTATGGTCAGTTCCTGACATTAAGAGAGAAACTGTTGTTTTTTAACAACCATGTCAGAAGTCAAATCTCTTACCTGTTAGTTTCCTCACCATTTTTGGTGACCAGTTCTACCATAGTGGTGCCACTAATGAAATTAATGATGGAGGAGCTGTGTACTTAATTTTACTTTATTGCTGTATCCAGTATATCTGGGAGACCATGGGTTTGATGGAGTTACAGACAGGGCGCCTCCCAATGCCATGGGTGTGGCTTGAAGAAAAGCCTGTGAATGCTGGGTGGGCACACACTTACCCATTTCACTTCACAGACAGCAGTTTTTCCAAGGAGGCAATTGTGAATAAGAATCTTTAATATATGTACCATCACTAAGGGTTTTGCGATATCTACGTGTGTTTATTTTATTTATTTATTTACTTACTTTTCTTGGAACAAAACCCAGGCTAGTGGTAAGCTTTATACACATGAGAATAGTGGTATTAAGACTGTTAGGGAGTGCTTTTTGATATACGTGAGCACGTGGAATCACAACACACAGCATATATAGTGCATAAGCTGAGAGAAGTGGAGTTAAGGAAATCAGTTCCCATTTAAGTGCTATATGACCAATACTATGTGATGGTTTTCAGTGTGACATGGTTATTCACACTGCCCAAGGTTGGCTCCTGCCCAGGCCCCAATGGCAGGCTCCTGCCTTCTGCAATTCTTAATTAAATTAAGAATGTTTACAAGTGTATCCATGTATATAAGTGTACATATTGCTGTGTACCACTTAGCCTTTGTTTGGAAGGTGAAAGATATGTTTCATCCCTTTCAAATCCCAATACAAACAGCATTGCTCCAATGGATTTCCAAATACAGCAATTAATAAAATCTGCATTTTCATTATTGACTTGAATTAGATAGATAGATAGATAGATAGATAGATAGATAGATAGATAGATAGATAGATAGATAGATAGATAGATAGATAGATAGATAGATAGATAGATAGATAGATAGATAGATAGATAGATAGGATGTGACTAACATGTGATGGACAGATAGATGATGCAAAGTGTAAGAAGCTGTGTTCCCAGAACCACAACTTCTGACTGTGCCAATTACACTCAACTTAAAATCCTTCAACAGAGATACAAAATTTAATATAATCTTTCTTGAATGAACATATTAAGAAAGATTAACTAGAAGAAACAACAGTAGATTTAAACCCTAAATACACGTCAATTTATCAATTTAACAAAAAGATCAACATAAATATTTAAAATAAATGACAATTTCCTGATAAGTACCTGAAATGAATAACATAAAATAAAATAAATGTGAAAGTCACATTAAAGGATCAAAAAGAGGTATTTGATCTTGTCACACATGTGCGCATGGGAGGCAGCTAAAGGGCTTGAGTGACGGCAGTTCTGAAACAGGCCGGGAGGTGGCAGAGTGCACTGACTCTTTTTCTCTCTTCCCTGTAGACCATTCCCGGGAGATCCCATCTGCCTCCCTTGACGTCACTTCCGGGACCGAACCAATGGAAGGAGACCTTACTGGCTCCGGCCCCTGTGATGTCATGTCCGGGCTCGAACCAATGGCTAACGAATATGGGCCCGATCCTTATGACCTCACTTCCTCTCTTCCCCTTTAAAAGCCTTCCCCTTTCCCCTGTTTGTCAGTCTTGTTTTGGACTCAGTTGTGTGCACATCAGTGCTGTCATTGCATAAGAAAACGACTTTGCAGCCAGGATACCAGAATATACAGGTGGCTGCCCCAAACCTTTTTCTGTGTATGTCTCAGTTTTGTGACAATCTTAATCAAGTAATCACACATAAGAAGGAAACCCTTACCTTAAATTGTTATAACAGGAAGACCTAAAATGAAAATAAACTGAAACAAGAAAGGGCCAAAAAGTATTTTTTTAAGAATATTACAATAATTCATTTTCTGTGCTTTACCATTTCAGTTGGATACATTCTAATTGTGGGTTGTCCCCGAAACTCTATTGGATCTATATTTCATAAATGTTGGGTTTGACAGTCCTACTCACATCTAAGAGGCTGATTCAGTCTCATCATCATTACCAGTAGCAGCACCATCATCATCATCATATACAGGCAACTTCTGGGAACTTCTAGACTCCTGTGTTATCCAGACACAAAAGTCTTGAAGTGCTCCTTAAGCTACTTAAACAATTCAATACAGGCCAACATAAAGATCCAGTTCAGTACTGGAAACAAAGAGCAGGTGTGTATCCACATCTTCACCTAATTTAACCTCTGTCCCCTATGAATACATTTATTCAAAAGCTGGTGAAATAATACATAAATAAGAAGCACAACAGAACAAGTAATTTTGCAAAATAAAAGTAACACAATATTAAAACTAAGTGATTATCCTTTCTATGTTCCTAAATTATCTTCCATTCACTTAAGCACAATCATGGTCACTAACACATTTACTCTTCCTCTGCCTCTTAACAGTCACACTGTCCAGAGTACTAATTCAGTTAGATACTGTATACTTAATATATGCCAAGATTAAAACCCTGAAGACTTACAACCTACCGTAGCTTGTTAGTTATAATAAACATTGAAACCTTAATTAAAAACATTTAATATCTTACATATTGGCATAGAAATGTAACAAGACACATGTTGTAATTAATTGTTTATGTTTATTATTAACATAAATAGTAATAACAGCAGTGAAAATAATGATAAGGAAAATAGGCATTAGGGCAAGTAAGGTGTTCTGTTTCATTTCATTAGAGTTCCTATCTGTCACAGGAACCATCTCCATCACTATTAGTAACATATCTATACTGTATCTATATCCATCCATCCATCCATTTTCCAACCCGCTGAATCCAAACAGGGTCACGGGGGTCTGCTGGAGCCAATCCCAGCCAACACAGGGCACAAGGCAGGGAACCAATCCTGGGCAGGGTGCCAACCCACCGCAGGACACACACAAACACACCCACACACCAAGCACACACTAGGGCCAATTTTAGAATCGCCAATCCACCTAACCGACATGTCTTTGGACTGTGGGAGGAAACCGGAGCGCCCGGAGGAAACCCACGCAGACACGGGGAGAACATGCAAACTCCACGCAGGGAGGACCCGGGAATTGAACCCAGGTCCCCAGCTCTCCCAACCGCGAGGCAGCAGCGCTACCCACTGCGCCACCGTGCCGCCCTGTATTTATATCTATATCTGTATATCTATATCTATATTAATCTATCTATCTATAAATCCTTGGAAGTCCTGTAAGATGCAAGGTGGGGCTTCCATGAATCAGATTTGTTTTTTCAGCAAATCCCACAGACGCTCAATTGAATTGAGATCTGGGGAATTTAGAGGCCAAGTCAACACCTTGAACTCTTTGTCATGTTCCTCAAACCATTCCTGAACAATTTGTGTGGTAGGATAAACTAATGATAGAAACAGTAGCGTGCCATAGCCCTGGGTGCTTTTGTATTGCATCTGTGAAATGTATTCCATCAATAACGTGTAAGTGTAAGAGCAGCTAAATGACACTTTGGGGCAAGGAAATTATGTTTTAAGGGGAGGATGCCTCAAAACCTTTCCATGATAAAACACAAGAGCTTCCAAAAAAGATTGTGAAAAAGACAGCTGGAAGGTGAAAACATCCATGTTCAGTTTTGCTGACATTACTACACTTGTGTCCAAGCCAACACAAAATTATATGTCCCCTTGAATAATTGTATAAAGATCTACTTGTGAGAAACAGAAATAATGTAGAAAACTTTAATTAATTGTAGAATACAATGAAACCAATGGTTGGTTGCGGGGGGTGGGGGATGTGATACTTGGATAAAGTTATTGCCACACATAGCTGTTAAAGAAAGTTTGTCTGTTGGCTTTAAATCATTACTATAATATTATTTATATTAGCACTTGTCACATTATTTTCTCATTTACAATGAAATAAAAACAAAATTGATATACAGCCAAAAAACAGGGTATTTTCTTGGAGTAACTAGGTTAAGTGGTTGGGAAATTTAAGATCAGCCCCTGAACCTCAAAACATTCTGGCAGCAACTCAGAAATGTGAAAGGTGCTAAGTCTGTACCTACACAAATCTCATATAATTTTATGAAATGTCACAAGATTATATGTAGGGAGACACACATAAACGCTCTGCATGGATTGCATGAAGTAGTCTTCATTTTTGTCCCCTCAACTGCAGCCTTAGAGACTTGCAGGACTAGTGACTTTTTGAAAGCTTCTTGTTCCTGGGCTCTGTGGAACAGGGGTCTGTTTGCTGCCATGTTGTTCTCCTGGGTTGGGAGTGGTGTTATATTTTGCTCATTTATACAAAACTAGTTTACTTGTGAGGCAAGACAGATAAGCTTAGACAGAACACCTGTCTTCTTGATTTGTTTTAGTGCCTTTTTATCATTGTGTTCTATTTTGGTTCAAATTGATGCTAAACAAAAGCGCTGTCCCTATCCTGAATAACATACATTTCTTTCTTTGTGATTTTATTTTTTTACAAAAAAAACTGATGTGTTTTTATTTATTCAAGTAAATATAACTGGATTCTTTTTGGTCAGATAGTGTTTTTCTTATAAGTTGTTCTCACTGGGTTACTGAGATGCAAACATGGATCTGTAAAAAAAAAAAATTCTGCTTACCAGAACCACCTCCATAGAGCACATTACTTCAGTTCTTTGTAGTACTAGGGTGTTGTACCGTGTTAGCCATTATGAATGTAGAGAAACGTCAAGCAAAATGACACTTTTTATTGGCTAACTAAAACGATTACAATATGCAAGCTTTCGAGGCAACTCAGGCTCCTTCTTCAGGCAAGATGTAAATTCCTCTGGCTTCCTGTGAAATACTGTATTGATTTCAAGATTTTACTATTGACAGCTCTTCATAATGTGGCACCTCTATATGTCTCAGATCTGTTACACATTTATATTACCCACTCAACTCTTAGATTTACTTACTTAAATCTCCTTGTTATTCCTTCTACTCATTTATCTACTATGGGGGCATAGATCCTTTAGCTTTATAGCTCCTTGTCTTTGGAACTCCCTCCCTTGAGATATCCGCAGCATTGAATTACTTTCCAACGTCAAAGCTAGACTTAAACTTGCCTGGTCCTCCGATTTTGTTTTTTGACTGTATGTTTTTTTGCATGTGATGACCATATTTTCATAAATGTCATTTTAATTGTTTTTATTAATTTTTTTCTTTTACTTATTGTAAGGTGTTCTTGAGTGCCATGAAAGGCACCTTTAAATAAAATTATTATGAATGAATTATTAAAAATACAGACAGTTAAGGCTTTGTTCATTTTCTGTCTTCTGGGTGTTGGAGGCTACAGGCAAGCTAGAGTGAATGCTAGATCAATGGTCTTAGCCATTGTTGTCCCTTAAATAAGCAGATCCCACCTCCTATGTAATAATGAATGTTATAAAAGTTGAGGCCCAACTGAAATAGATCCAGGACTGAAAACCAAAGTGTCATTAAAGGGGTTTACCCTAATAAATATATAAACATAGATAGATAGATGAAGATGGACTATTGATGGAAACATCAGGAAAAATCTTAACTTTTTAAACCACAAGTTATTGGCAAAAAAAAAAAAAAAATACCATCAGGAAAGGTATGACTGACTAAGGACAGATATTTTTAGCAGCATTTTGAGTTCTTTCCACTTAAAAAGTCTGTCTTAGGTTAAATGTATGACCAAGCCATTCCATTTTCACACAGTTACTCAATGGCTATTGCCACGGTTAGTTACGAAGGTCTGTTGAGGAGGGGGTGTTTATCTATGACACAAAGGTGTTTTATGATTCATGCCGTATTCAGGTTTACCATTTATAATTTAAATTTCATTGCAAGTCATGCATTTAATCGACAGACCTTTTTTGACTCTTTCAAGGTAGTTTACAAAACATCAGTCCTCCACAATTTCTATCACCAAGATACAGTAAACATAATGTACACTTTAGCTAAGGATGTATTGTAAATCCTGTATAGTTTTTTTTAATATGAATAGCATATGTGCAGGCAATATAGTGACCACCACTAATCCACAGACCTAATTTCATTTCTAGTCCTTTCCCTGTACTGTAATTGTGAAACTCATAGACTTGTAAAAACATAACAACATAGAATTTACTTTATTTGTCCCCAAGGGGAAATTGAAATTTCACAGAGATCCAAAATGAATAAATATAATAAAAACAAACAATAACCCAAAAAACACACATAAAACTTTTGTCATGGATAACAGACAGCTGCTGCTGTCAATAATAGGCTTGTTGGTGGCAGTTAAGATGAGGTCAGACCTGCTTGGATTGTGTCACATGTTTATATTTAAAGTCATTAATCATTGGATAGAGCAGGTCCAGCTTGAACTGCCCACAAATGGAATATGCTTAATAGACACTTTATTTATTATTTGAAGTCACCAGCATTCAGAATGATTCATGATTGAGATATTGATACAGAGTGAATCAGTTCTGTTGAGTCAGCCAGGATGCTGTAACTTACTTTACCCGGCAGCGATATGAACAAATTCAGTCTGTATTTCAATGTCTTAATCACAAATTTTATTTTTAATTGTATTCTGCTCACTTTTCACCATTGCACATTCATAAAAATCTTCAGTCCCCCTATTGCTTTTTCCACTCAGTCTGATGTAATCCATCCAGCATTAAAATAATGTCTGAAATAAAAGGTGTAAGCCAATTCTCCGCAGTAACCAAAATATAACAGTACTTGAACTTGTAGTGAGTCACTTTGAGATAATAACAGTTCAAACAACTTACATGAAAGCAATAGAATATGTCTCATTATATGAGGGGCGTTCAATTATAAACAGGAATTTTCATGCTCTGTTCTTATAAAGAGTGCAAGGTAGACCTGACTCATTGGACAAACACATGCATGTTTGAAGTTGTCATTAGTGGTGCTAGCTGCTCTTTCCCCCCTTCCTGTCAGTTGTAATCAGTATGTTGGAGCAAGAGGTACAAAGTAGTGTTGCGCAGCGGATTATTATTAAACTTTTGACGAATGAAGGAGTCATTCCACCTCAGATTTATTCCAGACTTAAAAATTAGTTCGGGAATAAGTGTCTCTCTCTGTCTACAGTGTAAGTTTGGTACAAGTCATTCAGAGAGGAACTATCATGTCTTCGGTCCACTTAAGGAATTTTTAGGAGGGATGAAATTCAAGTCGAATGAGGAGGTTATGATGCTGTGCAAGAATGGGTCAACATAAAGTCAAAAGACTTCTACTCTTCTGAGATTAAGAAGCTTCCTGAGTGCTGGAACAAGTGGATTGCAGTGGCAGGAGACTACATAGAAAAATAGTGTGTAAGTCATTTCATTGTATTCAATAAATAAAGTGCAGGTCACAAATTCCTTTTTATATTTGAATGCCCCTCGTATGAAGTCAGGCCAGGTCAGAATCCTATCCACCTTACTTTTTATCCCCACTCCGCTCATACATGTTAGTTTAAACTGTATCAGGTATCTGGTTCAGAGTTGCACAAATAAAACTGAAACAGTTCATTCTTTATTCTTGAACTTGTTCAAACAGTTCTTGGAGTCTTTCAAAACAAAAGTAAAAGGAATTGACGACCTGAAATATAAAGAATTCACGCATTGTCTTTATAACTGTCCCCCTGTATAGGGGTGACGAACAAGCTGTACGGCAGCCCTGCAAGACAAAAATACCTCAGACAAGTAAATGCCAGTTACATTAGGCAATCAGGTTATTACTACCATGAGATATTAGACTTCTTCATGAAGGCAGCTGACCCTGTATTTGTTCGAGTACTGTCTGTGTGAAAGAGTGTTTTCTCTGTAACAGAACTGCACCATGTTTTTATGACCTGTACTTCATACTAATTAGCAATACATGCACTTTGAACAGCAGTAATCACTGTACCAATGGATCTAGTGGAGAAAATTGGCAATGAACCAAATAATGTTTTAAAATCTAATAGGAACATGTACTTGAAAGGACAAATGTTGCAATAGAATATAGGATCATGGTGGTCAGCAACTATTAATGAGGTGCATATAATGTAGCTCAGTATGTTCAAATTTTCTACATCTATGGATCTGGGTTTTTCATTCATTTTAAAGAAATGTCTTAGGTTAGTTTAGTGAGTCCTACAAATGAATGGATACTGCTTCCTGTTTCCAGCCTGGCACCTGAAGCTTCCAAAATGGCCTTCCACTCAGTTCAACCATGCATTGGTAAAATCGTGTTCTGAAAATCAAATGATAGATATGTTATCAAATACGCTACATTGAGCATTGTAAAAATATGAGACACACCTAATAAATAAAACAAATTTATCAGATGATGTATTGTCCCACTTTAATAACACTCTTTCTCTCATTTCTAACTTGCAGGCAAGGCTTTTGTGTATAATTCTGTAAGAAACCCTTGCATTTTTAGCTTGAAGTCAGATTTAATACTTCATTAATGACTGCTGTCAGCATTACATAAAAACCAAGTAGTGTCTTTGAAAATACATTTTTTGAAAACTTTGATGACATGTTTTGTATACACATAGTTTATACTGCTAAGCTTCTTAATAGAATTAAAAATCCTTAGTAAATGAGATGAAGAAAATTAGTTTCTTTATTGTAGTTGCTCTGTTTTCTCTTTATTCTGTAATTTTTCTTTTGATTGTTTTATTAATTTCATATGAACACCACTTCAATGACTATAAGCATCAGTCTTTGTACTTTGATTTTTTAACATTTTTTTTCTATTTCAAAATTGAATCTTAATGGATTTCATTTCATCAAAACAAAGCATGCTATAATGTTAATGTGAAAAACAATCTTTTGATCCTAAATTAATTATAAAATTGAAAATGATTTGTTTAGTAATCTATTCACAATTCTCTCCTACTTTTTGCCCGGTGGTTGGGCTCAAGCTCCTTATGGCCTGATACTGAATAATGCGGATTAGACAATGGTTTAATGGACAATTGTATTAGTAAAATCTGCTTTTGACTCAATATTTGATAGGGAATGTGTCAGAAAAAAACATGCATTGGTCTTTTAGGATGCATTCCTGGCAAGATTTCACATCTCGACATTGCAATTTTTCACTTCTTTTTATAACATTTTTGAAGCTTAATATTCTCAGTCCCAATGGTAAACAAACTTTTTAGGGACTTCCACATATTATTTTGTTTGTGAACCACTTCACTAAAGCTTTGACTGCAGAAAGGTGAATGTACTTATTAGAACATTAGAACAATCTAGACGAGAACAGGCCCCACAAAGCTCACCAGTCATATCCACCTAATTCTTCTCAAATAACATCAAGTTGAGTTTTGAAAATCCCTAAGTCCTACTAAGTTACTTGGTAACTTATTCCATGTGTCTATTGTTCTCTGTGTAAAGAAATACTTTCTAATGTCTGTGTGAAATTAAGAAGTTTCTAACTGTGCACCGTGTTCTTGATGAACTCATTTTAAAATAAGAACCTCGATCCACTGTACTAATTCCCTTCATTATTTTAAACCCTTCAATCATGCCTCCTCTTAAGCTTCTTTTGCTTAAACTGTATAGGCTGAGCTCTTTTAATCTTTCCTCATAATTCAACCCTTGTAGCTCTGGAATCAGCCTAGTCGCTCTTCTCTGGACCTTTTCTAGTGCTGCTATGTCCTTTTTGTAGCCTGGAGACCACAACTGCACACAGTACTCCATATGAGGCCTCACCAGTGCATTATAAAGCTTGAGCAGAACCTTCTTGGACTTGTACTCCACACATCGTGCTATATAACCTAACATTCTGTTAGCCTTCTTAATGGCTTCTGAACACTGTCTGGAAGTTGATTGTGTCAAGTCCACTATGACTCCTAAATCCTTCTCATAAGGTGTACTTTCAATTTTCAGAAGTTCCACTGTGTATTTAAACCTAACATTTCTACTTCTGATGTGTAATATCTTACATTTAGTTACATTAAATTTCATCTGCCACAAATCTGCACAAGACTGTATGCTGTCCAAATCCCTATGTAATGATTCAATGGATTACAGATTATCTGCCAATCTGTCTAGTTTGGCATCATCTCCAAACTTAACCATCATGTTACTAATATTCCTATCCAACTTATTAATATATATTAAAAATAGCAGCGGCCCTAGCACTGACCCCTGTGGAACACCACTCTTAACATCGGCCAATTCTGATGAGGTTCCTCGCACCATCACCCTCTGCTTGCTGTGTATGAAACAAATCTGCATCCATCTACAAACAACAACCTGAACTCCCACTTCTTTTAATTTGATGCCCAGCCTCTCATGTGGCACCTTATCAAATGCTTTCTGAAATACTTTATATTAGAATTTCTCTGTGCCTAACTGTTTCAATTTTCACATTCTTGGAAACTTTTTCCAATGTTAAGTGATGTTAAAAGTGGTATCCCTTATGGGTCTGTATTGGGGATTTTTCTCTTTCTTGTAAATATAAATATTCTTGATAAAACTAAATAACAAGATGGTTAGGTTTGCAAATGACAGTAAACAGGAGGAAAGCAAACACCCTAGTATAAGTTGAAGCACTACAGATTGATTTAATTAATGCTTTGACTGCTGCCGCAGGGGGACACAGCCGCTCTTCAGAAACCCCCTCTTAAACAGTATTTCAAAGGGAAACAAACACACTCTTACACCTCCTCTTTGCAGGATCAGCTGCAAGCTTGCTGGCTTGTGGGGTTTCGAACATTTAAAAGACCGAGACGCGGCCATCCTGAGGTCTGACCGTCTTGTCCTCTCTTCCCCCAGATTCCCTTTGCTCCGGTCACTGCTTCCCGAGGTGCTGTACTGCCTTGAAGAGGAAGACTTAGTGTTCTTTTGACCAGGAGTTGGGACCAAGGTGTCACATTTGACAGCTGTTCCCAGTCTGGCCAGACTGCTTCTGAAAGAGTCTTGTGTTTGTATCAGCCAGAACTGCAATAAAGCTTCTTCTGCTCCTTGGAAACCCTTCTGTGCTCTCCTGTGAAACTTTGTGACCCAAGCTTGACAATGTAAATAAATTTTACATGAGTATTACATGTGGGAAGTAACAATGATAGATTTGAGTACAAAACAGGGAGCCTGAAATGAGAAAAGTATACCTTATGAGAAGGAACTAGGAGACATAGTGGAATTGTCACGGGACCCATCTAGACAGTGTAAAGAATGGTTGAGAAGGCTAATAGGATGTAAGTTTACATTACACTTTGTGTACAAGATAAGGAAGGCTATGCTTAAGCTTTAAAATACACTTGTGCTGCCTGATCTGGAGTACTGTGTACAGTTTACATTTTCATGTGGCAAAAAAAGTCATAGCAGTGTTAGACAAAGTCCAGACAGGAACAACTAGGCTGAGTTCAAGACTGTGGAATTCTTCAAAAATACTTCGACACTTCAGGGAAATTTTGCATAAATATTGAAACAATTTTGTTCACACAGAAAATCATAAATGCTGTTTATGGAAAATTCCAGAACAGTATTTCAAAGAAGTTTCCCCACAGAATGATGTCTCTCTACTTTGCTTTACTGTAGAAATTGTACTCTCAAGATGATGTATAGTAGTACATATCTGTCAAACACAGTGCTTAGCATTAAGATCAAAACATGTCAATTTTGGTGTCATGAGAACACAGAATCTTCTTCCACTTGGTATTTAAGTTCATATATTGTCTGCTGGAAAATTGCATTAGGGTTATGAACTCGTTTCCAGCAATGACCTTGATCTTGCCAATTGCCGTATTGTTTATATTTGCATAAAATAAACCACCTTTGTTATTGTTTGGTAACACACAATTTATTCTCTTTTAGTGTCGCTATATATGTCTTGATAGCTTCTTTGGTCAGTTCTCATGTCTCAAGGTATAGATGGATGTCAGAAATGACATAGATTCACAGCCCTGCTATGTTTTATTAATTTCTGTATAATATTTGTGATGATCTAGAAATACAGTGTGTGTGTTTAACTGAAATACATGTGAAACAATTGAATAATACACAAATAGACTCAATCCAATTACCTATTTAGACCACAGGATGTCTATTTGCACAAGTGATAAAAAGAAGAATGAACCAATGATTTTCTGTTTTGTAAATACTATGACTATAGGAAGAGTTATGAAATTTGGAAGGTGGTGGAGTATAGCTGTTTGTCACCACCATTAAAAAGGACATGGATCACTTGTTTGTGTTGATCAAGGGCATAACAGCATCTCAGGTTTTTTATCCTTAGGTCATAAGGTTACTCACCAGATGCTTTTACTGACAACTGCATGATCGAGAGTGATGGCTTGTCATATGTTGATAAGCACATGCAAGTAAGAATTTCACTGAACTCTGTATGTGTGGCGGTATGATTCTATGAACTTAGATAGATAGATAGTATTTTATATGTCCCAAAAGAGAAAATGTAGCGTTTTTTATGTAAACCCATAAACTATTACAAACATGCAACAACTCCCTTGAAAAACATGGAAGAATTATAAAAACGTTTTTTTTGTCATATGCCCTTGTAGGTATTAGCATTTGTTAAATATGTATGATTTGCTATTTTTGTGTGCTTTTCTGTTTACAGTTTATACTAAAAGATGTTTGAAAATGTGGCTATCAATTCAGAGCACTGTGCTCTGCAAGAATGCATCGCTATAAGAAAGATTTAAATACATTATTCAATTGCTGTATTTTGTAAAGACCACAGGTAGGTAATTAATTTGCAGAATACACTAATGTTGTAGTCAAGTAGAAATAAACCATCACATCTTTTAAATAATTAGCTGCACAAGAGAGAATTCAAATTAAGGGATCCATAAGGCACAATTTCTACGTTTAAGGTTTGCCTTAGGTTATGTCCACACTACTACGTTTTCATTTATAAATGTAGGCATTAGATTCCATTTTTGTGTTTTTTTCCATAGTACCCTGGTGGTTTTATCCCCCAAAAACAGAGACTTTTGAAAATTCTTTCCAGGGCTTGCTGTTGCAATGTAGACAGGCAAATACGCAGTTTTTTGAAAACACAGACTCGATTTGAGCTATGATTCTCTTATACTTCTTAAGTAGCCCTTTTCTGATTGGATACTGCTCATTACAACATCTCATTCCCTGATTAGTCACACTTTATGGAAGAAAACCTAAATTCCAACAGAGTGGACACAGAAGAGCTGGTTTTCTAGGCGGTTGATGTGCTGTGTACTTGTATACATCTAAATTGCATTTTTTCTCTGTTTAAATGCTGAACACATGTACAAAAGGCAAATAAGGTAAAATTTGTGATAAATCCTGTGGCCAGCAGCGTTACCATCCCTTCAAGGATTTTTCCACAGATGCATGCATGGCAATGTAGGTGCACGGCTATGTTATATGCATTTTCAGTTATTTTAGTATGGATGGAGATACTTTCATGACCAATGTCAAAACACTAGTGTGGACAAAGGTCATTTTCATTTAAAACCATCATATTTAAATGAAAATGTAGTATTGCAGAACTACCCTGACTTGTTTAAAGCTTCTGTCAAGAACAGCAAATTCTGAGCTTCAATTCAATTAGTGCCTAAGTCCACTTAATTGTTTATTTGGTTAGGCGGTGTGATGTATTGAAAAAAGGAAATGAACCCTAACCCACAAAGTCACCAGGTCGATTCTCAGCTCTGATACATTATACACCAACTGCAGAAAATGTGCAAACGTATGTGTAACTGAACTTGGCTTGTGCTTTGGAGCAGTGTTCAGTGAACAGTATTTGATATAGAAAGACAATATATAAAATAAAAGTTTTTTGATTTGATTATTTATGTTTTTTTTACAGGGCATAATTCACAAATAAATACAGTGCACTCAAAAAGCATTCAGACCCCTTCACTTTTTCACACTTTGTTTTGTTGCATCCTTATACTAAAATCATTTAAATAAATTTTTTAGTTTATCAAGCAACACTCAATACCCCAAAATGACAACAGGTAAACAAGATTTTAGAAATTTTTGCAAATGTATTATACGTAAATCAGCCATCCTCTAATCTGCTTAGTTCTGGACAGGGCTGTGGTGATGCTGGAGCCTATCCCAGCTAGCACAGGGTGCAAGGCAGGAACAAGCCCTTGGACAGGGTGCCAGTGCATCATACGGTGAACATACACACACCGCTACCACACACTAGGGTCAATTCAGAATCACCAGTCCACCTGACCTGCATGTCTTTGACTAGTGGAAGGAAATCAGAGCACCCAGAGAAAACCCATGGACACATGGGGAGAACATGCAAAGTCCACACAGGGAGGACCCAGGACGCCAACCTTGGTCTCCTTACTGCACCACTGTACCACTCTTTATTAAAAACAACATTAACAAAAGTTTTCAGACCTTTTATTCAGTATTTAGTTGAAGCCCCTTTAGCAGTGATTACAGCCTGGACTCTTATTGGGCATGTGTTATGGTGTATAAAATCTGTACATTTTGGTTTCCATTATATTTTGTTCGAGACAAGATAACAGATGAACTAAGACAGATCAAAGCAGGTTTTGCCACACCTCACTTTCAAACAGCTGTTTCCTACATTGAAAGGAAGACATTCTGGGGCTCAATTATTTTACAACCCGGGAAAGGATGCTCTGCTGACACCCCAGGCTATTGATTACTTTATGGATGGACATCTGGGATTTATGGCCTGGGAAAGGGAAACAGGCAATATCAAAGAACTTTATTATCTGGGAAAGAGTTTGAGCAAAATTCTTCAATCACATTGACAGCCAGCCAATCAGGTTCATGTGTTGTGTAACCAAGGCATGATATTTCATAATAAATATGCCTTAGTCTGGAAGAGGAGCAGAGGGAGAAGAAGGAGAAGAAGGAAGAAGAAGGAGCAGGAGGGAGGAGAAGAAGAAGAGGAACAGACGAAGACGACATTGGTCGTCAGAAAGGCACCATGAACATCCATTGCTAAATCAAACGCCTCCCTGGGACATTCATCCTTGTCATTTCAACTTTTTCATAAGCTTTTCCTAAAGACTATATATATTCAGACTTTCCTATCAGTACTTATTTTCTATTCTTTGTTCCAGTGGTATTATTATTATTCTCTTATTATTCTTGTAATAAATACCATGCTGCTTTTAACTTTCTATGCTTTGTTTTAATGTCTAGAGTGATTGAATTAATAAGTTAGATTTCTTTGAGCACCTGGGGTAGCCAGATTTTTGCCATTATTTCTGTGCTGCGAGGTTTATAAGGCTGAGAGTGAGGAGCGCCACTCAAAAGAAGGGACAGTATGAGAAGAAGGTATTCTTGGCTGATAAATGGCCTATAGTCAAGGATATTGAGTCTTTGTATGTTTTAATATTTTCTTGGAGACCAAAAGTAACATTTAGGTCTGAGGTCTATTTAAAACATCATATGTTGTCCGTGCCGATAATAAGTAAGTCTCTTGAAGTGCTGAGTGACAGGCTGATGTGTGGTATAAAGTGCAAAGGGTTAATCAGCGTGTGTGTGTCATTCATAGGGCACTGTTGTGGTTTAGGGTCTGTGTGTGTGTTTATCTATGTGTGTTCATTTTAAAGTGCAACAGTAGACCAACCCGATAACGAACCTAATGAGAACATTTACCCTTGAGAAAACAGGTAAAGGGTAAGTAGAGGGAAATACTACGATAATACAGCATGAAGCAACACGCTTCACACACTTGGATTTTGGGATTTTCTGCAATTCTTCTCTGAAGATCCTTTCAAGCTCTGTCAGGTTGGATGGATGGTAGGGAACTATTTTCAGGTCTCTACAGAGATGTTTGGTAAAGTTCAAGTTTTATCTTTAGCTCAGCCACTCAAGGACATTCTCAGAGTTCACCCTAAGCCACTCCTGTGTTGTCTCTGCTTTGTGCTTAGTGCCATTGTACTGTTGGAAGATGAATCTTCAGCCCAGTCTGAGGTCCAGAGACCTCTGGAGCAAGTATATATTAAAGATATCTCTGTACTTTGCTCCTTTCAGTTTTCACTCAACTCTGACTAGTCTGGCAAACCCCACCACTGAAAAACAATCCCACAGCATTGAGATGCCACCACCATGCTTTACCATTGGAATGGTACCGTGAAGGTAATGAGCAGTGCTTGGGTTCATGCAGACGTGACACTTAGAACTGTGTATACAGTTCAATCTTGGTTTTATAAGCCCAGAAAATCTTGTTTCTCACAATCTGAGAATCTTTTGGCAAACTATTTGCAAACTACTAGTGAGCTTTCATGTGGCTTTACTGAGGAGAAGGTTTCATCTGGCCACTTTACCTTAATGCCAGAATGACCATTGGGTTCTTGGTCATCTCACTTAACAATCTTCCCTGATTGCTGAGTTTGGCTGGGTGGTCAACTTTAGGAAGAGTTGAGTTTGTTCCAAACGTCTTTTCCATTTAAGAATTATGGAGGCCACTGTGCTCTTGGGGACATTCAATACTGTGGAAACCTTTTGTAGCCTTGTCCAGATTTGCCATCTCTAAGCTCTATAGGCAATTCTTTCAATCTCATCGCTTGGTTTTTGCTCTGATACACATTGTTAAATGTGAGACCTTTTACAGACAGGTATGTGCCATTTCTAATCATGTCTAATCAATTATATTGACCAAAGGTGGATTCCAGAGAAGGTGTAGAAACATCTCAATGATGATCACTAGTGTCATGGAAAAGGGTCTGGACATTTGTGTCAATGGATATTTCAGTATTTTATTTTTAATAAACTTGAAAAAAAATTTTAAATCTTGTTTTTGCTTTGTCATTCTTAAGTATTGAGTACTGCTTTATGAGTGAAAAACTGAATTTAAACAACTTTAGGAAAAGGCTGGAACAAACAAAATGTGAAAAAAAGTGAAGGGGTCTGAATACTTTCTGAATGTAAATGACTACTATCAACATGCATCTATCCGCACCTCTATCTACACACTTTTATCCCAAGTAATGAATAATTTACTCAGTTTCATCTCTTTCTGTTTGCAAGATTGGCAAAGCAGTAGAGAGAGACTCTTGCTGGTTTTGAAGCAGGTGAAAGGAATTGAGCTGTAAGCTAGAAGAAGACGGGCAGTGACTGGCCACTAAATGCTGACCTGTCAACTGGACGACATCATTGTTCAGGGTGGAAATGTCCAAGGAAAGTTGGAAGCCATCTGATGACATCTTCTTCCGGTAGAAGTGAGTGACTGAGAGTATCAGCATGCAACTGAATTTAATAAAGGACAATTTCTTGTAAGAGGCAAGCATATTTATTCAATTTTAACTTATTCTTGCTAAGATGATTTCATTTAAGAGGCAAGCAGGCTATACAGTCATTACAAATAGAGTATGGATGAAAGAAATGCTACATAAATATAATACATAAAATACAATGTTGAAACATAAACAGAAACAAAAAAAAGCATGCTTTCTCCATCTAATTACACATGCCATTTTTATCAGTCAAAAATAGCAATGCAACAAGCACTGGCATAAGGATGAGACCACTGTACTATGTAGGTAGGCCCGTGGGTACTTTTATTTTCTTTTCTTGCAGCCTTTGCCATGCTTCCTCCAACTCCTGCAGTTAAGGCCGCAGGAGACGTCACCCAGAGAGTAAACCTGCAGATCTTTTCAGTCTGTTCTTGCCACAGAAACAGTTTGTATGAAAACTGCTGATTGAATACAATTTGTCTTTCTTTTGAAGCAGTAAGAATCCAATATCGCTTACAATAGTTATTTAATTTAAACTGAAAGGCTAGTTTTCAGGCAATTTACAACAGAGTAATAAACTAAGCAGCATGGAAGAAGCCACTTTTGGTCTTTTTTTGTAATGTCTTTTTTGATATTTCTCTGCTCATCATATCAACTAATCCTTTCTTTCTTGGTTTTTATAAGTGTACCTTTTTAAAATTCAAAATAACACATGCATAAGTAAATTTCTGAGTATAACATGCTGCCTTGCTTGTTGAACTAATTTGCTGTAAACTGAAGCATACACCATGGGAAAAGTAATATATTTATTGTAAAGGTATGATGAAATGCAAATCAAAACTACAGTTGTTATTATAGAATTCTTATTGTATTTGACTCAACTTTTTTCATTATTGTATTACAGAAAGGAAACAGTGGCCTGCTAAAGATCTGCAAGAGAAATAACTTCTTTTAAAAGATTATTACAAAGTTTATTTTGGAATTGTGAGATTATATAAATCTCATAGCATAACACAAAGTTACTTTAATGTTAATATTAGTGTAAAGATAACTACATGCACACAATTTTTGTATATATTTAATGTGCGAGTTGTGTGAGCAACCATAGAGTCAAATCTTTGAAAAGCATAAATGTACTTAATTAATATACCGAATCCATTGCTCCTGTCAGTTTTACTGTTTCCTTGATTCTTAATTAATTAATAATGAACTAATAATGTCCAAGTGAGAGTAAGAATTCAATTGAGCTTATCGCAAGAGACAAATAAAGCCATGTTAATGACTGTATAGCAGGGAAGGAGTCTACAGGTTACAATTGGTAATGGGTGGCAAAGGCCATGATGAGGACTTTGGCAGTTCTAATGGCCACCCCCCTTGAAAGATACACAGCAATTTTCAAAAGTATTTTAGTATAGCTTTACCAATTGTGTAGTTTAATTGATTTCATCAAATGTAAAACTATTTTTGCATATCTAGCAAGTGATTGTACCAGACACGTCAATTTGAATCTGGCTGCCAAGTGTTGTCTGTGTCTATACATCAACCCTCTGTTTGCATGTGTTTTCCTCCTGATTCTCCATTACAGTACATGCTGGTTCAACCAGTGACTCTTAAGTTTGCCTTAAGTTTGCTTGAGTTAATGTTGGTATATTTGTGAATGGATCCTCTGATGGAATAACACCCTATACAGAAATGGTTCCTACCTTCCACTCAGTGCCACTGTAATAGATTCCTCTGTCCCTGAATAAGCGGATTAGGAAATGGACTAATACCTCGGTGGCACATCCAATTGCAGATTCATGTATATCAGATGCTTCATTCAAGGTTTAGTCTTTCCTTAATTCCAATGCAGTCAGTTCTTGCAACCCTAAATTGGACAAAACAGGCAGAGGCAAGAGATAAATTGATTCAATAATGGGTACATTACATTTATGTTATATTATGTTCATTATTGTATTATATTGCATTCAATTGCCTTGGGAATAACACTTGTAAATTACAATAAAAGACAACTTGCCGTATCTATGATTTAAAAATAGCCACGTGTGAATGTAAGTATGGATGTGGGCATACTTACTTGCTCACCTGTAACTGACTGGTACCCTGTCCAGTGTAGCCTCAATAGGCTCCAGCAGCCCATGACCTTGAGTTGGATTAAGAGGGATTGAACGTATTATGTAATGAGGATTCTTATTTGGTGTCTTTCAAATACTTGTACCAGGAACAGCTATAAGGAAGAACATAGAGAACATGCTCTTAACCCACCAATGTTTTACTTTTACAATTAGGCCCACTTTGGTTGCTGAGCTCACTTCTAATTGTGAATTATTTTAGTCACTGTTCAGAACTTGTGGCTTTGGGAGAGGATAATAATAGTCATTGCTCTGTCGATCTGACAATGATTCCTTTGATGACTATCCCCAGTCTTGGAGCATCTATGTGGAATGGAGCAGGCCTTAAGACAGGGGTGTCGAACTCCGGGCCTGGAGGGCCGCAGTGGCTACAGGTTTTCATTCTAACCCTTTTCGTAATCAGTGGGTAGTTTTCACTGCTAATTAACTCCTTTTCCCTTCATTTCAATAGCCATGTTTTTAAGGATTCAGTCCCAAACAGAAATGAGACGTGAAACAAGCCAACAGATGACCAGCTAAACTGGGATTTCAAACTCCAACCAATTTCACTCCAACCAGTCTCTTAATGAGAAGCTGATTCTTGCTGTTAATTAAGCCCGTTACTTAATTCAATGGCTTGTTGCTGCTCTCATTCTGCCACAGCAGACATTTCCAAATCTGTTGATTTTTCTGTCATATGGTGGCTTGTTTGATGTCTCATTGTTGTTTGGCTACTAATTAAGGAAAAGGAGACAATTAAGGGGCCTGAGTCAAGTTAATTAAAACTGAGGCAAAAGAAATTAATTAGCAGTAAAAACGGCTCAATAATGAAGAAGATGGTTAGAATGAAAACATGCAGCCACTGCGGCCCTCCAGGACTGGAGTTTGACACCTGTGCCTTAAGAGAATGCTTCATATGATCCTTCCAGCATTTCCTTGGATCTCCTTGAGGTTGGAATCCTTCAGCGAGTTCACCATACAGGACCATTTGGGTAAGCCAAGATTCCTCCACATGGATAACATGCCTAGTCTAGCAGATGGCACAGCTGAGCAGCTTGGCCTCAGTGCTGGCTGATGAGCAGCATTCCAGAATTTTAGTGAGTGAGATTCTGTCCTCCTAATGGATATGCAATGCTTCTATGATCCAGATTTGCTTGTGTTAGGGTGTCCATGACTCACAACCATACTGAAGTGTTGATATACACACTGTGTGAAAGATCACAACCTTGGTTACCATGTGGAGACTCTGGTTAGAGAAGACCTGCAGAGATTACGGTTAGAGTAGGCACGTTTGTGAAGGCGGGTTTACAATCTCCTCAGTTACAGAGGCATTAGTAAAAATTATTAAGTAGGACTGCATGCTCCCCAGTGTTGTGCTGCAAACCTTGATGTCCATTCCAGGATCATTAGGCTGGAAGGCAATCTGGAGGTTTTGATTTCCTGGCCCATCCAGGAATAAGCAGAGTGTAAGGACTCAACAGTCCACTAATGGCTGTCTGGGTAAACAGCTATGCCGGCCAGCATACTGGAGTTCATAGATGATTGTTCAGAAGGTTTTCAAGTGGACTGACAACTGACAATCTTTGGAGGTTGAAAATATTTCCATCCAGTTAGTACTTGATCCATATTCTGTCAGTGGCATCCAAAGCATTTCTAGAGAGAAGAGTGACTGGAGCAAGTATGCAGCCTTGATTAATGCCAACAGTGATTTAGAAGGGACCGAATGTTTCTCTGCTAACAAGGACCTTCGGCCTTATTCCATCATTAAAGAGATGGAGAATGGTGTGGAGTTTTGGGGTACTTGCAAAATTTAGGAGGACTTCCCAAAGCATGCAACAGTTCACAGTATTAAATGCTTTCTGCATGTCAAAGAAATTGAAGATGATGTCTAGTTGGTAATCCAGAGCCTTTTCCACGACTTGGCAGGCAATGAAGATCATATAGTTCATGCTGAATTTAAGACAAAATCCAGCTTACAACTCTGGAAGTACTCTGTTTGCAACTTGATGGAGTAGCTGGAGAAGCACTGACATGCGCCTCCAATACAGAGTGAAGGAGTTGGTCAACTTGACAAGAAGATTAAGTCCCCCATATTTACTGTACATTGTGATATGTAAGTCACTGCCTTGCACCCAAAAGACGAGGCTGAGTCTAAGGACTTAAGGACAACCTGAAAACCCCTGAAAACCTTTATTCAACTTGAAACAGGAAAGCAAGATAATTAATTGCAGCAGGAGCTACCATTCTACTACACACATTCACAGCAAAGGGCTGGTTCCGGGCCAGGTCAGTGGCTATGTTATAATGCTCCCTGCATCACCTATCGGGTGACATACGCATTGGGCGCAGAGGGGATGAGCTTGCCATTGCCTCTGTAACACCGCAAACCTGTGAGGTGCTGTGAACCTGTGGTTGCCTCTGCCATGGACAAGCAGCCCTCAACGGATATATCAATCGTGTTACGGCATGTCGCCCCATTGGTGAGGCTCTCAAAAAGGTTCAGAACTCTCACAATATATTTTGGCAGTTACAGCAACCAACCATTCTTGCAACAACTGAATGAAAACTAACCTAAAAACTAAACTGAGACTATGAGTTTCTCAAAACACAGAACATTGCACAACCTCAAGGTCAATTCCCAATGGAATCAAAAACTGCACTATGCTGAAAACAGACTGGTTATACAAAACATTCTAAGTCATGCATTGCCCTTCAGCTTTTCTAGAATACACTTCACTCCTGTCTAGCATGACAAGACCTTTAGGCATTGGATGTTTACCTGAAATCTGTCAGTTGCAAAGTTTAAAACATCCCCTACACATGGGATGATGAATTGGACAAGAGGGAGGGAAAAGTGGAGAGTAACACATGAACCGATTAAACACCTGAGAGCAAAAAAAATGCAAGGCATAATTGGAGGGAATGAGATATGAACAAACAAGAAGGCACAAAAGAGGACATGGACAAGGTAGACATTTAGAGCTCCATACTGAGTTTGTGACAGGACACAGGTAGACTTGAAAAGACCTAAAGATACAGGTAAAGTCAACTAAAAGGGGACCAGATGATTCATGTCATATTTTGTATAGTTATATTCAGAATCACTTATTTTAAGAATAAGTAATGTTTGCCCAGCAATCTGCCTGCACCAAATACCGGGATCGTTCCTTTCCTTGACACAGTGATACTGTAATACTTTATTGGATTAAGTGGGTACAGAAAAAATAAATAAATATAGGAATAGTAAACCTCTCTATGGAATAAGAATTCATATAAAAAACAAAATATTTTATTTGTACTGTATATGTTGCATCTCTTGATTAATCATTTTGCCATCTTGAAAGGTATGGGCACTGGAAAGAGAAAAAATATCAATAGAAAAGTGTTGAACAGATATATACTAATTTCATAGTTACACAATTATATATAACTGAATTATTTGATTCTAAGCAGCTCTGTTGATCAATTAACTGTTTCTATACCTTACCTAATCATTTACAGTACATTGGGCATTCACTCCATTTTCATTTGCTTTGCTTAGTCTCATTAACTTAATTCCTAATTTAATCCATATGCACATAGCAAACTCATTATTTTATAATAATTGACTCTGTCTGTCACTTTTAAAATTCAGTCTCATCCCCATTTCCTCTGATTAATGTCATCAACTTAATTGTTGACTCTCACCATGTAAAGCTTCTTCAGAATATACAGATGAACTATTCAGTACATTTCTTCCTTTCAAATCTCAGCTCTCGATCTAGTCAACTTACTATATGTAGCCATCCATAACCCTTGTTTTTCTTACACATTTGTGCTTGAATGCTTAGTTTGGCATGTACTTACTGCAGCGATAAAGGACTGAGAGAAACAGAGATCTTGCAACTCTTCAGCCTAATTTGTTCTTAAATTTTAGCTCCCATACAACAATGTGAAGATTAACAAAATAATTCTAATTTTGAGCAATAATCAATAATTCAACAATGAACTCAATAAAATCAACTACTAAAGTAGAGCATTGTATAAGTGTTGAAGCCACTGCCTACACTGCAGCCAACACAAAGGATATTTATATACAGTGATTGTACATCACGTCTGACCAATACCAAATCTGAATGATAGATGATGTCCTGTTATTTGAAAAATAAACTATGGAGAATCCTTCACAGATGAATGAGACAAAACAACTGCTATGAAAATTAATAAATTGTGAAATATGTTATAGAACCAAACTTCCTTTCCGTGATGAAGAAGAAGTGGGTGGAGTCTCAGCTGTTTTTTTCCTTCTCCTGGTATATGAAGGAAGAAGAAAAGGGATTAGTACCACATATCAACCCCTGACTCTGTACTCTACTCCCAATTAAGCCCTTAGACTACACCCCATGTGCACGTGTGTGACAACACATACATGTGGTATAATTACTAATATCTCTGTTTTCTTCTATTTAAGAACAGAAAGTTCTGCTTCAACACTCGCAAGTTATCTTTTTATCCTCAGTTAATGCTCCAATTCATTCTCATTCACTCTGTTTCAATTTGTGAATATCATTATAAATTATATCTGTTTCAACTATTCAATAATTAACATCACTAAACTAAAGAAGGCTTTAATAGGCTACACAGTGCTTCAAAAATCAGTTTATTATCGAAGTTCATGACATTTTGCATGTACTGTATTACTGATTTCAAGGCCTTTCCACAGTTCAATCTAGAAATGGGGTTTGCACAAACCCAAAATCGCCACATCCCTCCAAAAATGTTCAGGCCATGGCAATGAATGTGGCATATTGCATATGTTCGGGCCTTCCTTACAATGAAAGCTACATTACATATTGTTAATTCAATAAAAGCAATGTCAGGGAGGGCTGTGTATTGAATGGGACACTTGCATTTTAGCTGGTAATGACTAAATTGTGACCATTTAAAAAAAAACACACATAAATATTTGCTTTCTTACTGTAACCCGTAACAAATATACTGGGGCAACACTGCATACTTTGGCTTGCCTCAAAATAAGGCTGTTCAATTTGGATTTGATTCTGCTGGCACCTTTTCAAGTGAGTACTGCACTGCACACATTTTCTTGTAATTTTGTCTATTTCAGCCAGATACACAACAGTAACAAAAATAATTCAAAACGAATATGATTTTAATTGGGTGTAAACATTAGATTAGAGTCACAAGAGTTAAAATATTGGGGAAACAACTAAATCAAATTGACAAACAACCCCAATAATACTTACAGACTATAAAGTGAATCTGTTATTAAATGTATTGCTCAAATTAACTGTGTGAATTTATTATTTGATACTGCATATGATGCTGTTCAAATTAAATATACATTTACAGTATATCATGAGTGATTATATATTGTGGTTAAAAGGTATACTTGTCCATGATTGTCTGTTCAATCATAGTATTATTAGAATATTACAACAATTTACATGAGAACAGCAAACAATTCAGCCTAACAAAGCTCACTAATCCCATCCACTTAATTCTTCCAGTATTATTTTCATTTATGAATGTTTGATTTTTTTTTTCTCTTAATACAAATTTTGTAAGTCCTAATCTGGTCTTTGGCATGTTAGTTATCAAGTCAGCATAGTTGTGAAAAAAGGGCGTTGAATAGAGAGGTAAAAACACAACCTTGAAAAGTGAAAAATTAGCCAGAAATAAGATTTCTAATTCTGACAGACTGGGGTCTACCTGTAAGACGGTTGAATTTCGAGTTACAGATGGTGGGATCCAGACCAAGGGTATGGAACATGTCTACCAGTTTGAAGGCAGTAATTGTGTTGAGTTGATGAACAACACTCAGTCCTTTTCCTTGGAATGAGAGGGGGTTATGTAGATAGCTGCAGAGACGGCATGCTTTCTGGACTTGTTTGAGGAATAAGCAAACTGTAAGCGGTCTAATGTGTCGTGTGTTTTATTCTGAATGTAGGCCTGAACTATTGTGCTGCTAGCCTAAAGTTATTCAGTCATTAAAGATAAAAACATGCTACTTCCACGTGTAACATCTAAACACATGGCTGATAAAGTTATTCTTGCTATGACACTTTGACAAAGCAATACATTCAGTAGTATAGATACAGCCTACCCATTATCTGCTCTTATTGATCTATAGATATGTAGATGAGCATGCATAAGGAACTGCAAAGCATGATAACTTAAGACTGTAGCAAATACCTGTAACAGTTAATACCCGGGCATCTGTAACCGTCTGCTTCATAAACCGGTCAAAAGATAAACTGTAATAAAGGACTTGTTAGTAAGTTGAAAAATGAAAGCTACACTGAAAATGTTTTAACTGTTGTTGAAGGGTAATTACTACGATATGTTTTTGCGTTTCAATAAAAAACAGAAGATTTGATCGCTTCATGATTTTGTTACACATAAAACACTAAGACCACACCATATAATTAGATCCCAGATTTATTCTCAATCATGCACTCATAAGACAGCCATGCTGCATTACAGCAATTTCCTTTAAGATGTCATTAAAGACACTATGTGTTTAGTAATCATTTTACAATCAACACAGGCATAACTCATTGTAAAATAAAGTACTAATTACAGGGTAACATGAAAAGCTGCAAAACTCACTTCATTTAAAATTCAATGGTCACATAGTTGACCAGGTTATCAGTGCATGGACACAACAAAGGCTATGTTTGGTAAAAATCAAGCATGTCATCAGAGCAAATACATTTTTCAAGCACTGTCGAATTTTAAAGGTATGGTACATAGCACATAATTTGAGTGGGTTTTTGTATAGCGATAATGTCCTCTATAGTGTAGACAGCCCCATGCAACCTTATTTAATACTATGATTTAATAAAGAGGTCTTGTTTTGCCATGGATATGCTTTGGGTTGACCTCTACCTAAAACATAAAATTAATGGTCTCAATTGAGAAAACTCTTTTCTTTTAGACCTACAGTGATATTGACTCTTCCATCTCATATGCTCTATTGCTGCACCTTGCAGCTTCAATGCACTTTTTCCTGGTACTATAGTCTGAATTTACACACAGTTAACTGGTACTGTGACTTTTTTCTTCTATAGGAGGCACTCCTGTATTTTCTATTTATACCCAGATATGTAGAACAGAGCAACAAGCGAAGCAAGGTAGCAGGTTATAATACTTTATTAATTGATTATAGTTTTTAGATGCACCCTATGTTGGCTGGAATTGGCTCCAGCAGACCCTATAGTTAGGATATAGCGGGTTGGATAATGGATGGATGGATGGATAGTTTTTAGAATAATGAATGAGTAAATGCTGAGTGGTCCATAACCGGGCCAAGTGACCGTTTAAAAAACATACAGGTGAACTAGGCCAAACACACACAAACAATACTTCATTTGCAAGCTACAGATTTTAACCAGAATGTTACAATATTTACGGTTGACTGTTAAATGGGTACAAAACCATAAATGTGACGTTTCATAAATTGTCATAAAAATATTTTTAAAAATTGCAATGATTATTCTTTCAAGGGAATACCAAAGTATTATACATCAATTAAAAGGTCTTGACCAGTGGAATTTAACCAATTTGATGAACCCTCCCTTAGAGTGACCACACACAAGCTAGAAATAGAAAACAGGAAACATTATTATACCACTCTTCTGATTTTTCTGTGTGCTCTTGCATTTTACATACCAGCAGAGAGCTACAAATGGCAATTAAGTACTTACAGTAGACTGTCCTGATCAAAACGAGTCCAAATTCAACATTGAAAGATGCACTTACAGTGGCATATCCTCCATATTATACATGACAGTCAGCTACATTTGGTCAGTATGAGGCTACCTTTCTGGGTCAGTGACTCATTACTTTTGTACCATTAGATAGTAGAGTGTCTGATGTTTACAACGATATGTAGATCTATGTATATGGACCTATGGAGCTTCACCTGTCACCGTGCATGAAGAAGGATAAAGAGCAAAAGAATGTATGGTACTTCATTTTGAAAGGAGAAGAGAATGGTGCAGAATAAAGCGAAAGAAGCAACACAGCGCACGGAGCCTCAAAGCAGATCATCGGAAGTCTCGATTGTTTTTGCATGTTTTTTGGTGAAATTACTTTAAGTTGACCAAAACAGTACACTCTAAAGGAGATTTTGGGGACTACAGTATATATGAAAATAGTGATCAGGACCTGGCAGATTTTGCAACCGTAGGACTTAGTAAACGGTACATTGTACACTTTCCAATGCATAATACAGTATGTATGCCGATAATTATACAGTTTGATGCAGAAACATACTGGTGCATGTGGTATAATCAGACCCAACAGAAAATGTTTTCTATATACAAAGGTGAATTACCTTTCAAACAGGGCAGAAAGGTGAGCCTCCCAATGGATAAGGAAAAACAGCCTGTTTGTGAAATGGATGGACACCCGCAAACTGGTCGTGTGTTCCATTCACAAAGCCTTTTTAGGGGACACAGTGAAGAGAAGAGTGAAAGCAAGTCAAGGTGTTTTTTTCTAAAATAGACAAACCCATTTCAGAAGTTGTGCTAGGCTACAACAAACAGATGGGTGGAGTAGACCTCACTTGCAGATACGCTCTATCCCAATCACTCCACCAACCTCCTGCATCCATGTGATCATACACACCCATCCAATGAGATTGAGCCAGCCATTTATGTAAACATTAACTAGATAGATAGATAGATAGATAGATAGATAGATAGATAGATAGATAGATAGATAGATAGATAGATAGATAGATAGATAGATAGATAGATAGATAGATAGATACTTTATTAATCCCAAGAGGAAATTCACAACCCTTGCTACTACTTGCTGATTAGCTGCCAACCCACTATTCCACACATTTACAAAACAAAAAAATGGTATAAGAAACATCTTCAGCATTTTGTAGACACTGGTATCGTCAATGCTTGCATTTTACATAAGGAACTGTTGAAATTCCAGGAAAAAACCCTACTAAATCAAGACTTTCTGCAAACAACTGATGAGGTAATTATATGACACAGTCAAGCCACAATTGCCTGCCCAACCCCAGCTTGACACTTACATTCCAGCATACTATGAACAAAATGCCACACAAGCCACAAAAAAAAGTATGTTAACTGTCAGACTCCCTTTTTTGCACAATGAGCGATGTTGACCTCTGCTTTGTGCCAAACAGAAAGTGTTTGTCTTTATTCCTTTTTGTGCCACGAGACAAAATTTGAAGCCTGAGGAGCAAACCATGTAAATAGTTTTATGCCTGTGTCGGTGGGGGGTGTAGGGGGATATAGGGGATGGAGGTTCAGAGTTGTTATATGGTTCATTGTTTTATGTGTAATAAAATATTTCTAAACCTAGATACCTGTTTGGGCATTCTGGATACAAAGGGGACACATGGTGCCAAATGCTGTAACTAGATTACTTGAGACATAATCTGTCAGGTTCTGCTGAAAAACAGACTGTCCTGCCTTTCCTTACAGAATAATAAGGTTTTTGGGGGGTATCCTCTTCAGACAATATATGCCCTCAGGATATCTGTTTGGAGTGGTTTTTGGGGATGTTTTGGATAAAAGGGGGACAACATGGTGCCAAATGCTGCAACTATTTATTCCTTTGTGCTATGAACATAAATCTTTATGCAGGTTCAGCTGACCTGTCTGAGAACACCTCCGAAATTAAATGAATAAATTCATGTTACTGGTACATGAAATACGAGGGTTGTCTGGGTTCCGCGCGGAATTTTATTGTTTGTCAAGTGTCAGCCTGTCGAAACCTGTTCTGCTGTGTAGAGGGACTATTCAAGAGGTTGCATGTTTTTGTTCAGATGTTTTGCTCCTGTTCTTCCTTCATAATGAAAACGAGAAGCAAACGAACTGAGAGCGCGCAGCCGGTGCTAGCGGCGAATCTCCCTACTCCGTGCGTGCGTGACTTTCAAGTGATGATTTTTTACGACTTTTCTGATGGTTTAATCCGGTGGGTGGAATGCACCATGTTTGCCATCTTTTTCAACATCGATGGCATTGTCGCATCAATTCCGCTGATGGAGAGGAAAACTGTGACCTCTGAGTGGCACACCACTCAGTGCCTGCCTGACGTTTTTTCTGCGATGGCTAGAGGCCGGTCCAAGAACTTGCAAAGGCACTTTTTGCATCATGACAATGCGCCAGCCCACACGGCTAATGCGACGAAGCATTTCATTGAAGACAGTGGTGTCAACGTTTTGAACCCGCCACCCTACTCGCCTGATCTTGCACCATGTGACTTTTGGCTCTTCCCGAAGGTGACAGAACCCCTGCGAGGCCACAACTTCGAAACTCGAGAGGAACTGATTGCAGCTGTCAAAGAACAGCTGGACAACCTCCCAAAGACAGCCTTTCGCGAGTGTTTTGCGGCGTGGGTCAGAAGAGCCCAAAAGTGCATTGATGTTGGCAGTGAATACTTGGAAAAAGTTTAAAAAGGATCGAAGTACATGAGAAAAATAGAAAAAAAAATCCTTGGCTACTTATTTCGAGTGATTCCGCGCGGAACCCAGACAACCCTCGTATGCTGTATCACAAAACAGTGATTTGAAAAAGTCTGAATGCCCAGTCCTTGTCTTAGTTTAGCAGTCATTTCTAAGTCATTTAATATTTAAATTTGATACAGACACAATTCTATGCACATTTGAGATGTTATCTGTCAAGTTCTAGTGAAAACTTGATTGTACTGCCTTTAGTTTTTAAATAATAAGGCTTCATTTTTGGGTATCGTCATCCCTAGCAGAAACTGCTGAAAAATGTTCTGCATAATGTATAAGAAGATAAAATGCTAAAAGGGAAAGAAAGGCAAATGAGTGTGACAATCACACCATACAACCTGGATGTTTAGCAGCTTTTGCAGACAGTGCTGATGGAAGCGCCCAATGTGCAGCAGTATTCAGATATTTCTCAGCTCTTGCAGTTAAACTGCTGTAGGTCAGAAATCACACGGCATGAAGCTTGCCTGGTGACAGAGTTCTTCCAACTGCTGCTGCTGTCTTCTTTTGCCACTTCTCCTGTCTCCTTCTGCTGAGAAGTTATCAAAGATGGTCTAAAGTGTTTCAGTGCTTGAAATGGGACACCCGTCATTTTTCATGGAATTATTGGGAGCTGTTTGGGTCAAACCACACTTCACACATTGAAATGTCAACATTTGATTGATATACTGTATTTTGCTTATTTGTGCAACGAGCTATGCATGCATGCTAAACAGCCTGTGCTATGCAATCAATTTGTGCTCACTCAGCCAGTTCAAAGCAGTTATTAACATTTAACAAAAGCACATCAACATTTTCTCGAGCTTATGAAGTCTAAAAATACATTAGCAAAGGTAGCTTACATCAGTATGACCTATTTAAACATCTTGCCTAATTTAACAGAACATTATTTATATATTTATTTATGTATTTTCACACAAAGAATGAAGCTCAAAAAGCTTTACAAGATAACATCTTAAAGATGAAAAAAAAATTACTTAAATATATTCTTAACAATGCTACTAAATAATGAAGCTACTTGTTATCACACAAGAAGCCATTGGTTGAAATTTAAAAGGTGCTTGGTTCCAAATTGTATCTATCATAACAATGCAGCTTCTGTAAAGTTAGCAAATGGAAATGAAGTTTCTGGTAATCAGTCTGAATATAATACTCTTTCAATGTGTGCAACATGTGTCCATCCAAGAGATAAATATTGTCTTGTTCCAACTGCTACTGGAAGCAGGTTCAGAACAAGTGGAACATTCATGACAAACTAGCAAATGTTGCATCTGGACTCCACAATCCTGTGAAATACAGGCTTTGTTTCTCTTCATGTTCATAACCTGATTTTTATATGTTAGAACCTTCTCTGATAACATCTGTAAATGGAAATATCAGTAAAAGCTTATTTACCAGAAAATCATTTCCATTCATCCATCCATTTTCCAACCCGCTGAATCCGAACACAGGTTCATGGGGGTCTGCTAGAGCCAATCCCAGCCAATACAGGGCACAAGGCAGGAACTAATCCCGGGCAGGGTGCCAACCCACCGCAGGACACACACAAACACACCCACACACCATTTCAAACTTATTAATAAAATGACAGTGAATTGATATTATGGTACTTTAAATCATATAACACAAATAATTTAAACTAAAATTAATCACATTTTTCTACAGCATTTTAACTTTATACTTAAACAATCTATAGTTTTTAATAACGACGCAGTACTTCATGAACTTGGAAAAAGCCACTGACAATTACAAGCAACAGGTTCTAAAAATGGACAGCTTCTTATGATCTACTTAACCTGTGACAGAGCTGTGCATGCCTTCGGTTACATTTAGTGACATGTGCTATCTTTGGATTGCTAAAAATGTCACCTCTCCATTTCCACAAACAGACTCTCTGAGGCATCAGGGCTGGAATTTACTCGAGACATTGTGAATTACAGCTGGCTGCTGATCGAGGTGTTTACATGAGACTGAGCTTATGGTGTGTGCTTCTCAATGATATGTACACATGAAAGCTCACAATAATTTAAAACAACGACATAGTCTATAGTGTGTGTTAACTTTTACCATTATTGATGACCATTATTGTCATCTGTTCCATGTCAAAATTAGTCCTCTTTGTTCATAAATACTTACTTACCTTGGCAGTGACATTCATGTCTCTGGTGACTCTTCCTATGAAGTCAGTAGACAGATTCAGAGAGCATGGGGGGTCATGAGGTCGCTGGAAAGGAGTGTGTGGCGCGTCTAATATCTATGCAAAAGGACGAAGGTCCAAGTCTTTAGATTCCTGGTGCTTCCTGTCTTGCTATATAGTTGCGAGACATGGACGCTATCCAGTGACCTGAGACGAAGACTGGACTCCTTTGGTACTATGTCTCTCCGGAAAATCCTTGGGCACTGTTGGTTTGACTTTGTGTCAAATGAGCGGTTGCTCCTGGAGTCCCGAATGAGGCACATTACCTGCATTGTGAGGGAGCGTCAGTTACGGCACTACGGCCATGTGGCGCATTTCCCTGAGGGTGGTCCAGCTCGTAGGATCCTTATTGTTGGGGACCCGAGTGGCTGGACCAGACCAAGGTGTCGACCACATAACACCTGGCTGGCAGCAGATAGAGGGTCATTTTTGGAAGGCGGGACTGGACCGCATGTCTGCCTGGGGGGGTGCCAACCGGGATCCCGAGTTGTTTTGTTGTGTAGTGGGTGCGGCAACGCACTGTACCAGTGCATGCTCCCCAACTTGACTTGACTTGTTCATAAATAAAAAATAGAGGTTGCTGTAAGAAAATTAATTGAAATTCAGCTGAAAAGAAAATATATAGAATTGTATGTTCTCATTCATTATTTCTGTTTATAAATTTATATTTTGGCTGCAAGCACAGTCATTTTATGATTTTTCTGATGGCTGCAGCTATATTGCTTGTAGTAACAATATCCATTACTGATCACACTGCTGAGTGTTCTCTCAGGGCCAGACCCTAGTTAAACTGGTGGAACACAGCATTTTGTTTTGCAAACATTGCTTTTATTTATTTTAGAAAAGGTATCCAGACTTAGCAGATTAGCATAATTAGAGGAATTATTTCAACCTAGGATCTGGTAACATTTGTTTCAACATTGATTTTGATTTTTCTGATGTGGCTTTGGTGATGTAGTTCAGATTCTTCATTACTGACTTCCCAGTTGTCTTTAGATTACACCTCTGCCAGCCCCTTTTGTGCCTTCTGGCTTCAGGTTTATCTCTCCCCCACTTAGTTGCAGCTTGAACTCCTGCTTTTCAGCCAGCTGTTTGTAACAACTTTACACCTTAAGCAGCAAAACACAACTTTGAAAAACATGAGGGGAAAATAGGAAACGAACACAAATTGCGTAAAAACAGTGTGAACATATTCGGAAACTGGTGATTCCAAAATGTTCAAATGTTTGGTAGTCAAGATAAAGCATCACCTTCAACATACTCTGCACTTTTAAGAAATAAAAAAATTAAAAGCAATTGTAGAACTAGACCCCTGAATCTCATCTTAAGAAGTTTTACCATTTTAAGGTAAGACAGACCAATAAAGTCAAAAGAATCATTCTTGAATTTTTTCATATATGTATTTTAAACTGCAGTGAATTCTTTCAGAAATATTAATAGCTAGGCAGTATCATTATAGCAAAATTACAGCATTTGTGTTATTTTCATCCTTGAAGAGGCACACCAGCATTTTTAATTTGTGTCATACTGTTCTCATTAACTATAAACGCATTTTGTTTTGTTCAGTGCAATATTCTGAAAATCATACACATTAAGTGTAAAGATTTAAAGAGCAAACATAATTGCTTCCTTTATTTGACAGCTTTATCAGTGAAATACTAAGAATTGTGTATTTGTACTTTTTGAATGTCACTCTAAAACACTTGCACTTTGTACAACCCAAAGTTATTTCAAAGTTGCAGTAAATAACAGGAACTCAATTTATTTTAACAATGTACTTTTTAAGCTAGACTCAGTAGTTTATCTTTCTTGAATTCATAATCAGCACTTTTAAGTTAAGCAAAGCTTTGCTTATAAATGAGACGAACTATTAAAACAGGTTTTTGATCAGTACTGCTCTGTCGATCGTCTTTTTAGTAAGAAGGGTATCTGTTAATTTTGAAATTAGGCAGAAATGTTTATGCATCATGTTACAATTTTCATTTTATTTATGCTTTTGATGTTTGACAAAAAGGTAGGACCATAAATTGTATTATGTGCCTTGTTTTAAGCACTAATTAATTTTTAATAATTACAATAAACTGGAGGAAAGACCTGTAGCCAAATATTAGCATACTTCCAGAGACACAAATTGGGCATGAGAAAATATGATTTAGGAATAAAAAATACTGTCTGTAAATGACATTGTTAAAAATTATGCAGAAAAGTACTGAAAAGAGACATTCGGTTTCATTAAGACTAAACACTTATTCACGCATTTGAGAATTATTATGATTTTTCAACTTTATTCTTGTGACATTTCTACACTGTCAGTTTGTAATATATTTTTGATCACAGTAGCCACTGTTCTGTTCGTTTTTCGATGGCTACAGCCATATTTTTGTTATAGATGACGACGCCTGTTTGCTACCACATGATTGAGTGCCAATATCCTTTATTCAAGTTATGTACTGTATATATGTGGATATTGTGCTAAAAACTTTGTTGTGTAATGGTGATTGAAAATGATTTTGGGAATAAGTTTGTTTTGAATTTGCATTTGGTTAGAATTTTGATTTAGGAATTTTTCCATTTCTAATTAATTTTCTGGCTCCAGACCTTTTGCCTGCCCCAACAAAGCTTTTGTACTGCCTCTCCTGGGGTTACATTTATAAAGCTTGTGTATGCAACAGAAACAGACCAAAATGTGTGTATGCAACTTTCCATGCAAAAGTCAGAATTTACAAAAGAAAACTTGATGAGAAAACACACATATATTTACAGTAACTCTGACCCAATTGTATGCTACAATTTGGATAAACAGGGACATGATGACCCTTTGTGGGTCTAAGGAATTATGTTGATAGTGATCAATGCTAAGAACTGAACTTTGTTCTCAACAGCTCTTTATTCGGGTGTTAAAGGACGCCAAGGTGCTAAGCCAGCTGAATGGATTTCTTGCTGTTTTTATACTTTTTATCACTTCTTTTTTGTTTAATTTTGCATTTTTAAGTTATCTTCAATTATTCAACAATCTAACTGCCAACATCATTAAAATGGTATTTAATTTACTTGTTTGGTTGATGCTTCTATCCAAGGAAACTTACAAACAACAGTTGAGACACAATTGTGGCGCCTGGACCTCTGGGGTGGCCTTTTCACCTTTTATAATACTAGGGTCTTGTACTGTGTTAGCCATTATGAATGTAGAGAAAAGCCAAGCAAAATGACACCTTTTATTGGCGCTTAAGGTGTCATTTTGATTGGCTTTTCTCTACCTTTTATAATATAAGGGTTGGAAAAATGCTAAAATTGTCAGCTCTTGTGATTCTTCTTGCACATTTTTTTAAACTCCTTATTATTGATTCTAGTTCATTTTTCTACTTAGAATATAGAATTTTGTTAACATATATATATTATATATACCAATAATTTTAAAATATGTTTTTCCCTTGGTAAAAAGACATTCATCTAATATAATCTTGTTGGCCTGAATACAGTTACCTTCAAGCACAAGAGAATTTACAGAAACTGTAGAATTTACACTTTGACTCAAATTAATCCAATTTGAACATAAAATAATAAGATGCTGGTAATACAATTAGATACTCTTTGCCCTCAAAGTAAATTAGTCACATTTTATAAATATGTATGACACAAATGTACAAATAGTGCAATCTGTCACTTAGGAAGCTAAATATAAGTTTACATATCTCCTGCACAACTTAATGGCATAAGTGATTAGCATGCATAAAGACCTTAAGTGCCAAAATTAACATTACTAGATTTTTGTTAAAGTGCAACACACTAAAAATATGAATTTGGTTTGGCAAAAGACAAAAACAAATAATACATACAGAAATGACCAAAAGGAATTTTATAAAAAGCATCATCCCAAATGAATAACTGTGGCAGCTGTCAGCCTCTACGTGTGTGACATCTCTTATGGCTAATAATCAGTTACATTAGTTCCATATATATTACTCATGAAACCAGTTTGTATAACAGCACAAATTCAGTAAAAATGTCCACAAATATTCTTTTGACCTTGAGGAAATCTGTCTATATTGGCAGCAAATAACTTTTCACAGCTGAGATCATTTTAGACCTAATTACCAAACCAGAATGCTTTGTTTTGACAAATCTATTTCTCTACTGGAGGGCTATTAAAAAAAAACCCTGTTGTGGACAATGGCTTCACTGATCCTTAGAAAAGTATTTTGAAATTCTGGAGCTTAAACCTAAAATACAACATAACCTATACTCACTAATAATATGTACAGCACAAACAATAGTTTTATAGACTCCATAAAAAATATATCCAAGGAATAAAAAATTCAAAGACGCCAACCAGGGATTATCATTTAATAGGTCAGTGGCATCTGCACACTTGAAAAATGTGAACACTAAGAATATTTATTGGTACAGTATGTAGAAATTGGCAGATAATTCACATGCTTTTTTTTGTGGATATTACAGGAAGAAACAAACGACAGATAAAAGACTACAAGGTTTGTTGGCAGTATCCTCTTAGATGTAAGTGAAGATCATAGTCCTTATGTGATTTTTGATAGAAAAGACCATTGAATTGCACATTACAAAAGGTTTTTATTACTGTGCTTCAAAAGCATTTTACTATACAGTAATCCCTCACTATATTGAGCTTCGCCTTTCGCGGCTTCACTCTATCGCGGATTTTATATGTAAGCATATTTAAATATATATCACGGATTTTTTGCTGGTTCACGGATTTCTGCGGACAATAGGTCTTTTAATTTCTGGTACATGCTTCCTCAGTTGGTTTGCCCAGTTGATTTCATACAAGGGACGCTATTGGCAGATGGCTGAGAAGCTACCCAACTTACTTTTCTCTCTTTCTCTCTTGCGCTGACTTTCTCTGATCCTGACGTAGGGGGATTGAGCAGGGGGGCTGTTCGCACACTATACGGACGCTCGTCTAAAAATGCTGAAAGATTATCTTCACGTTGCTACCTTCTGTGCAGCTGCTTCGTGAAGCGACATGCTGCACGGTGCTTCGCATACTTAAAAGCTTGAAGGGCACGTATTGATTTTTGATTGTTTGTTTTTCTCTGCTCCTGATGGAGGGGGTGTGAGCTGCCGCCTTCAACTGCTTTGTGCTGCGGTGCTTCGCATACTTAAAAGCCAAACAGCCCTATTGATTTGTTTGCTTTCCTCTCTCTTTCTGACAGTCTCTGCTCCTGATGCGCACTCCTTTGAAGAGGAAGATATGTTTGCATTCTTTTAATTGTGAGACGGAACTGTCATCTCTGTCTTGTCATGGAGCACAGTTTAAACTTTTGAAAAAGAGACAAATGTTTGTTTGCAGTGTTTGAATAACGTTCCTGTCTCTCTACAACCTCCTGTGTTTCTGTGCAAATCTGTGACCCAAGCATGACAATATAAAAATAACCATATAAACATATGGTTTCTACTTCGCGGATTTTCACCTTTCGCGGGGGGGTCTGGAACGCAACCCCCGCGATGGAGGAGGGATTACTGTAGTGTCAATATACAAAGATCCATTGATTGTCAGTACTTTCTTATTCAATTATGGGGAGAGAGGGGTTCAATCCAGCCCTGACAGAATTGGGGGTAGACTGGAGTTATGTTGAAAAAAGAAATGTGCAAACTCAGTATACACAGTGACCAGGCTGGAAATCTGAACCAGGGTAACTGGAGCTGCAAGATCAGAATACTAACCAATAAGCAACTTAAAGAAGGTGTTATATAAAATAATGTTTTTTGTTTGTTAGAATCTTCATGTCTCTGGTGACTCTTTCTATGAAGTCAGTAGACAGATTCGGAGAGCATGGGGGGTGATGTGGTCGCTGGAAAGGAATGTGTGGCGCTCCCGATATCTATGCAAAAGGACGACGGTCCAAGTCTTTAGAGTCCTGGTGCTTTCTGTCTTGCTATATTGTTGCGAGACATGGGCGCTATCCAGTGACCTGAGACGAAGACTGGACTCCTTTGGTGCTGTGTCTCTCCGGAAAATCCTTGGGTACCGTTGGTTTGACTTTGTGTTGAATGAGCGGTTGCTCATGGAGTCCCAAATGAGGCACATTACCTGCAGTTACGGCACTAAGGCCATGTGGTGCGTTTCCCCGAGGGTGGTCCAGCTCGTAAGATCCACATTGTTGGGGACCCGAATGGCTGGACCAGGCCAAGGGGTCGCCCACGTAACACCTGGCTACAGCAGATAGAGGGTAATTTCTGGAGGGTGGGACTGAACCTTGTGTCTGCCTGGGGGGTTGCCAACTAGGATCCCGAGCTATTTCGTCATGTAGTGGGTGCAGCATCACCAACATAAATTGACTTGACTTGAAATTTTGTATATAAGTTGATAAATCTTTTGTATGTCTTTGTTTGTAACTTAGACAAAGCAATGTAATATTAGTGTTATATCATTGATAGGAACAGCGGTAGTTTGATATTTAGCTAACCACCCCCCACTTTTAGGACTGAGTCTTTGTAATTTTATGACAGGGTAAGGGGTTAGGCAAGTGATTCTTTGCAGGACTCTCTCAATCAACCCCCACAGGAAAGCCAGACTATATAGCTGGTAAGCATCAGCTCAACAAATGGTTTTGGGGGCAGGTGTGAAAGGTATTGTGTGCCCCCATTGGTCTGAAGTATGGCTGTTTGGGATTGGTTTGAATCAGAAACCATTCTGTAGCATGACACCCTATTGGTGTAAGGATTTGGACAAAGAATGTATAAACTCGGTTGCTTTACTCCTCCCTCTCTCTCCCTCTCACCAACATGATGAAGGAGCATCTCACATACCATGAACTGAAAAGAAGATCACACTGAGAAACACAACTCAGCAGCCATATTGAGACAGGCATGTCCTGAAGAGAGCCATAAAATGATGACTTAACTAGAGACATTTTAAATAACTAACAAGCTCGTGTGCCATCCGAAACTACACATCAGCATTTATCAGGTTGTATGGTTGCCAATATTCAAATGTACTTTGCTTATTGTTATTATTTAAATGAATATTATCAATAATACATTATTTAACTCCTGCTTTTCCTTTTACTCTATGTGATTGCCTGAGGTTATAGATTTAGAAGGGAAGGTGGGGAGAAGTTTTAAAGTACAATACCTTATAAACAGTGGTAAGTCTATGGGATATGAGGCATTCTGACAAAGACTACACATTAAAGAATACAAAAGAGAAAAATAGATTAATATAGAACTATACCAAGAAAAAACAGATTTTTGTTATTGGGCACAACCAGGATGAGCACTTAAAGAATATAGAAGCTGTGCTGAAAAGGCTAAAGTAATATTAGTTAATTCAAAAAAGTGCTCATTCTTCCAAAGTCAAGTGAAATATTTAGGGCACATAATTAATAATGAAGGAATAAGGCCTATAAAAGAAGAAACAAGGCAAGAGAGAGACCCTAACACCCCAGAATGTATCGGAACTGAGGTCATTCTTAGCTTTACTGAATTATTATTGAAAATGTATTCCCAGCCACCTTTCCACATTTATTAAACCTATGACCAAGCTACTGCATAAGGGACAAAGATGAGTGTGGTTAGACTAGGTGCATTCAGCCATCCATCCATTTTCCAACCCGCTGAATCCGAACACAGGGTCACGGGGGTCTGCTGGAGCCAATCCCAGCCAACACAGGGCACAAGGCAGGAACCAATCCAGGGCAGGGTGCCAACCCACCGCAGCAGGTGCATTCAGCTTTTCAGAAAACCAAACAACAACTTTGTTCAGAAACATTACTGATTCATTTTGATTCAAGCGTACCCATGTCTTCAGCATGCAATGCTTAACCCTATGGTGTAGGAGCTGTTGCTGCACACAAGTACATAGATGGTACAGAGAAGCCCATTACATATGACTCTGGGACACTCAGTAAGGCTGAGCGAGACTATTCACAGATGAAAAAGGTGACACTTGCTATTGTTTATGGGCTGTTAAAACTTTATAAATATAGACAGTATATGGCAGAATATTTGTGTTAGTCATGGATCACAAGCCCCTAAAAATATTAAGTCCAAAAAGAGCAATCCTCATGTTAGATGCTACGGGACTACAAACATTGGCATTAATCTTGGCACCTTATCAATATGAGATTTGATTTAAAAAATTTGCGGAGCACAGGAATGCATTATCAAGATTGTTGTTAAAAGAGACTGGTTCAAATCCGAGGTTAGAATACAAAGTGTCTTCCTTATATGTTATTCCAGTTTCAGCAGCAGAAATTGCTCAAGCAACAGAACTCGTCTTATGATTTAGGTGACATCTTGGCCACACCGGACACTGCGTCTTATATTTTCTTAAATTTCCAGTGATCAGCAATTATTCAAATATCCATATATTTTACAATGATTCACCCAAGGTGTGTTTTTGGATAAATTATGCCTTCTTTATTTTGTATAATGTTTAACAAGGTCTGATTGAACATACAACTGCAGAAAACTCTTGCCAGAACACTGAGTCCCCTTCCCTTTTCTCTCCATCTATTCCTCTCCTGCTTCTGATTAACAAAAGTATGTTAATCCTTTGTAATGAGTTCTCACTACTAGAGCTGTCAAATTAGCCAAAAGATAAGGTTTGAGTATTCAAATTAAAAATAAGTACATATTCAGATACATGCAAACTTTATGACATATATTGCATTACATGAACATTTGTACATGCTTTTATTTTTATTTTATTAATATGGTAAGAGCTACAGTTGTAGCTACAGCAAGAACAAACACCAACTGCAAAAAAATCCTCCTGGTACTAGGTTAAGTGTTATTTAAATGTAAGAGCCATCAAAATCCCACACAGGTGCACCCTATAAAAGAGAAGCATCAGCACTATCATCTTTTTTCAGTCTAGTACTGATGATTGGGTGTGCAAATCTCAAACTACTCAGCTTGTTTGGTGTGACAGCACTACTCCCTCATCCTTGTTATTCAACATTTCCTACACAGTGTTTTCCCTCAGCTCTGCCACAAGCCTGCTTCCCATTCCACACAGCTGTCCTTGCAGCAACAAGGTACACCAAAATATGTTTATAGCACAGGGCACCAGCTGATTGCTACAAATGGGACCCATAAAACATTGTCATAAATGCTTCATGCCTCTAAGGCGCACTTGAATAAAAACAAAAAGTTAAAATATTAATAATTATGTATCGAAGCACGGTGCCAGTGTTTGTGACTCGTATAGATTTAAGTTCCTTTTTGTGGCTGCTTTCATGGATTGCTGACCTGGCAAGAATCAGTAGGAATATGGGTCAGTTAGTAAGACTGCAACAGGGTGAGAATAGTGAGTTAAGTAAAAGAGCCAACACGTTGAAGGTGGATTTGTTTTAATATACTGAGGGTGTCAAATGGGCAGTGTCAGGGTCCCATTTATATTGCACCATTCAGAGTTAAAGGCCAGTCAGCATCTGTGGAATAACCAGAAAAGTGGGATTGTCACAGTATCAAGTCAGGGGTCGCACATTCTACTTTTTTTCACCTTTATAGATGCACCAATGTAAACTTGTAGACTATAAGTTGCCCGAAGTAGGGGTCTGAGCTGTGACAAAAGCTTGCGTATTGTAATCTGTTCAGTTAGCCAATAAAAGGTCTCATTTTGTTTTTCTTCTCATTGCATCCATAACGGCTAACATAGCATATTACCCTACTACTATACAATATTATTTAAAATGTTCTGCATTTGAGTTATGTCTGGCTAAACGGCTACATATACTTGCACCATTGTGTGTGTTAATTTCTTGGTAGTTCTGTGAATAATGCAATAAACAAGGATCTCCTTGCATTCTCTATGCTTAGATTCACTTTAAAATTTAGATACTGTTTAAACCTATGAGGGTGTACAGTAAATCTGTTTTCAAATGTTATGATACCCAGCACATAACAGCTTCACTATACTCCAATATGCCGCAGAAATCTGCTATTGAAGTGGTTCATTGTACATTTCTTTGCTGGTCACCTCTTTAGTTAGAGTTTGCAGATTTTATAGTGGATTTGACTCAGATTGCTTTTATCTGAAATTGCAGTTTATATGAGTAGTGTCACATGACCAGTTCAGTCACATTTCTAACATCATGGGAAGTGATGCTTTAAATATGGTGGTGTCCACTGTATTAGCTATCCCACAGTGAATACTCTTAGTGATATCTTCAAATTCAAATGTTAGAAATTGACAAATTAATAAAATATAATATAGTATTAACAAAATTAATTAATTCATATAATATAGTAACAACCAGTGTAATAAACAAATACAACTGGAGTTTTCTAAGTTTTACTTGGAATTTTCGTTCCATAACAAATGGTGCCCTGTCTTATACTCAGAGGTGGGTAGAGTAGCCAAAAATTGTACTCAAATAAGAGTAGTGTTACTTCAAAATAATATTACTCAAGTAGAAGTAAAAAATAGTCATCCAAAAATTACTCATGAGTAAAAAAGTATTTGGTGAAAAGACTACTCAAGTACTAAGTAACTGTTTGATCATAATAAATTATTTATTTTTTAGAAATGTTGTAATAAGACACAATATAAAATAATGTGCAAATTCAGCACAGAATAATAAAATTAAAAATGAGTAAAAATAAATAACATCTTTACAAAATAAAGATGACAGATAACACAAAGTTCCAAATCTCAGTTTTTCACAACAAAGCTTTTGAAGCCAATACCTACAGTAGATAACATGTACGTTTGAACAGTGCAAACTACTTACAGTGACAAGATATACTGTACACTGACAGTATAATACTACATATTCACTTGCCCTCCAAATAGCACAGCTAACAGAAAATAACATTAGAACAAGGCAGCTTGTGCACGTACAAGAAGTCTCACTTTACCATGACTGTCTGTGTCTGTGCATGTTTGGTTAAAACGTGCTTGTTCTTCACTCAGTGAAGTGATGGTTAAGCTTCAGCAGGAGTTGGCTCTCAAGGTTCTTGCAGTGAAGCTGTGACCATTTAGCAGTGAACAGGAGCCCTGTGTGACTAAAAAGTCTCTCATAGGCTGCAGACACAGGAAGTTTGTGTGTGGTCATGTGACTGCACAGCTAAGTCTTATTGCTGAAACGGAATCATGTGATTATTGTTGCTACGTCTGATTGGTGAAATGGAGTCTAGTGATTATTGTTGCTACGTCTGATTGGTGAAACGGAGTCATGTGATTATTGTTGCTATGTCTGATTGGTGAACCAGTAGATCCACTGGCGACTTCTCTCTGGCAAAAATATAGTGTATCTAATGTGTAAATGGAAAAAAGAAACGAGTCGAGTGTTGCCCATTGTAGCGGAGTAAGAGCAGCATTTCTTCTTCACAAATGTACTCAAGTAAAAGTAAAAAGTATGATGCAGTATAACTACTCTTAGAAGTACAATTTTTTAAAATAGTTACTCAAGTAAATGTAACAGAATAAATGTAACTCGTTACTACCCACTCTGCTTATACTCTGTTATCTGGGTTACGGAGCACACCTCCAAAACAGTAAAAGAAACCTTTCCCTACCAATTAGTTTATCTCCTGCCACATATGTTCTTTTTTTCTCTGTACCACAAACACTCTTGCTTATTGTCTCCTGACTCCCAACTTAAAACTTCCTTCTGCCGCACTTTTCTTTTTCTTCTAACTTATCCTGTGACTCCTTACACAACAGAAGCCCTTCACCCAGTTCATTGCTAATAGCATTCATTCCACCCTTTGTGCTCCCAGACAGCACATCACAAGCTGCCTGCAAATTAACAAAACGTAATATAATAGAATTTAAAAAGAAAATACCAATACAGAAGAACATTAACATTAATACAGAATAATATTACCATCGGTGGTTTCCATTTTTGATCCGTATTTCAATTTTGTCAGCATCACACTTTATATCATTGTTCTTCCCTTTCCATAAATTAAACAATACTTGAGCACTTTAGCCGTTTCATAAATGTTTAATAATTTCAATTTTTTTGTGACAATTCCAATACTATATGCATATGTTTATTGGCCATAACAATGTAGATTAATTATAGCAAAAGAGAAAAGGTAAGAAATGCTATTAACACTGAAGGTACGTAACTAATACTGTGATGCTGGGGAAGAATACTAAGCACTAGCACAAAGGAGAGTTATTCCAATGTGTACAGCTCACAGCGTACCGCACAGCAGTAGTAGTACAGTAATAAGTAGACAATGGCGTGTGCAATTTTTTTTTTTCATCTTTGACGGTTAATGGAGACTGACGGTTAATTGAGGTTTTAATGTAATTACAAATATCAGATTAGCTTTAACATTTCTCTGATTAAATGTTACTCAAATAGCAGATAAATGCCTTCACAAAGACTAACTTAAAAGGATGGCCAAGGATAGTTTGATGGAACAAACACACAATGCTGTCTGCAGCTGGACTCACTTCCTACTGTCCCTACGTCCTGTCACATTGACTTCCTGTCTCTTCCAGCTGCAGCAGTAGCATTAAATCTTTGTGTTACAACCACAAGAAGTTACCATACAACTAGAATATAACTAGCGGCACCAGAACACATAGTCTTCCATCAATCAATGATCTTAATTTAAAAACCAAGTTCCATTCCAATGGATTTACAATTCCGTTTCACATTTCAGGATGTTACATCATCTTAGACTGGTAAGTTTTACAGAAACTCATTTTCCTCTAAACAACAAGTATTTTGTGTAACTCGGATACTGCTAAATAGAATTTTAAACCAGATGGAACATAATAACATGAAAATAAAACAGAGAAATGATTTAAAATAATGATTTCTAAAGCCTTTGAGGATCCTAGAAAGATGGTAAATGACATCTTGAAAATAACATAAAATAATTACTGCAGCAGATGAAGGACTCATCTGCTATGCTAATAACATCATTAGCTGCTACTCTTTTAGCTTTGCACTAGTGTGTTGGAGTAGTAACAGGCAGTTTGAGAGATGAGAAGCTGGGTGTAGTGGGTAAGGCATTACATCTTGCCTGAAGAAGGGACCTGAGTTGCCTCAAAAGCTTGCATTTTGTAATCTTTTTAGTTAGCCAATAAAAGGTGTCATTTTGCTTGACATCTCACTACATTCATAATGGCTAACACGGTACAACACCCTAGTACTAAAAAAATATCCAAAAACTGAAATATATCCTATTCTTCTAAGACAGCTTGGAAAAAGATGCCATCATGATTGTTTTGAAATTAGGCTGGCTCCCTTCCACAGATCTTACTAGAGGAGTCATGTTTGTAACAATAGCTCATACGTAGACCAAAAGCAATATATTTGAATGGAAATACATTGCATTGAAGTAAGGAAAAAAGAGGGATAATGGTAAATGATTTAGCAACACTGTAGATGACTTTAGTTAAAGATTTCCTATGCTTTGTAACAAAGATTTTAAACTGTACCCAAGTTAAAGGAACACTCCTTTATTTGTAGGGAAATATGTCAATAAAGTGAAAATGCTATTAGTGGTGTGAAAATCCTGCTTCAATGGAAGACTAGTGGTATAGCTTATCATTTTCTTCTCTGCTTTCATGAATAAAAGTGATTTCTGACTGGACACCCAAGAATGTTAAATTGTACAATATTTTACAAATGTTACAAAATATATTAATAAAACTAGAAAACAGAATGTTATAAATAAATTTGTTTATTTTGTAAACTTGTTCTCCTGTTTATTTAGAAAAAAAACCTGTTAAAAAGGCACTGGCATTAGATCATTCTATTTCTATGAACAGTTAAAGCAAAATAATTTTTTTCTTTTGTTGTGTAACAGACTTTAGGACTTATAAACTGTGCTCAATAAACAGCTTGAGATTTAAAACTGAGGTGGAAGATAATCAATAGGATCTGTCATCAGAAATAATTGCCTGATTCTGTGCAGGGAAATTCATTTGATTTGTTTTTTATTTGCACTGAAGGAGAATGTAATAAACCTCAGTCTGAATGCAATAATCCTTTTCTTATTAAAAAGAGAAAAAAAATGTCAAATTTTTTTTGAGAAGTGATGGCTGAAAATGAACAGATAACAAAGTGAAAGCTACAACTACTGTTTTTTTATTATTATTTAAATCACTTCAGTTTGATTCTAAAGGTGTCACAGAAACTCAGAAGACAGTAAAGATGGGTAAGCACTGCCTTTAAAAGTAAACAGAAACGCCCAAGCGCCCGTCTACTTCAATCATACTGATGTTCTAATTGAAAATAAAAATTGCAAAAGATTTGCTGCATTTTTTCACACCTCATATGTTTTGATTTTCAGCTTTTGAAGGTTTCTACTACAAATCACAAACATAACAATCTAGTTGTTTGACGTGGGCAAAATGTTTAGTTTCATTAGATGCCTCAGTAATGCAGGTTTTCTCATTGTGGTACCAATATTTAACAACTGCCAGGTTTTCTTCAAGACACCTCCTGCCATCATTTAGCACTTAACATTATATATTCTTTTACTTTCTCGTATAGGGAAAGTATTGTAATCATCCAAAAATTTGACCTCAAGATTTTGATGAATTTCCACATTTAAGACCTCCCCGAGTCCGAAAATATCATTTCTGGAATTGTGTCTGAGTGTGTATGTAAACACAATAACTTGAGTACGCTTTCACTTGGGCAAACCAAATTTTGCATACAAGTATTAGGTACAAAACATAGATTTCTATTAACTTTTGAGCTATTTCTGTTAACCGGAAGTGGTACTTTACCTTTTATTCATGCAGCTACAGAGTCTGATTTATTCAATTTTACTTTTATAATAATTGTTCAATATATTATTGATTTGATTTGATTTGTTGTTGATGGTTCTTTAATGTACATAATTTAAAGATATAATCATCTTGCAGTTTACTCCTCATATATCCATCCCCATATCTGAGTATATGAGAAAGTCAGTTTGATTCTGATTCCATATTACAATTTTGTTAGGTTTGTAAGACACCTTGTAATGACGCCAACTGTAAATGGCAGTACTATTCTACAAACAGGGACAGTCTAAAGGAGCATAGACAAAGGTAAAAGTGGACCAGGAAAGGAATATAATCACACTACTAGCAAGGGTGAAAACCTGTAGTTAAAAAAAACATTTGTTAAAGTTTACTAACCGAAATGAAAGAAACACATAAAATGTTCACAAAAAAATGGTTGGTATCCACAATCTTGGACAACCCGGAAGTACACAATGGTGACCTTTATATGTTTAACCCAGTGATGTCACAAATCACACTCTTCTGGTTTACTAGCTTAGCAATTCTATAGCAACAATAAACACAAAATGGGTGTTGCCTTCAAAAACAAAATAACATTGCAAGAATAAACAAAAATATTTCAGTCCCCTACAAACCCCATAATGAACCCAAATTTGTTGTGTTGAAACAGCCAAAATATGTATGGCCTTCAAAAAGACACTTAAAATACAGGCCAGGATCATAAATGGCCTGTCCCAAACTAGGTCTCACTGTAGGAAAGCCTGACCCTGGAACAATTGGGAGGTGTTAGGTCTTTAAAAGCCTGTTCTCCATTTTGAGGCCTACAAAGTTCAAAATACAAAAGACAGTCTCATATGCCAAAATATGTTTCACAACAGAGACTATCATGAAACTCTGGCTTGTACAGTGACAAGTCCCACCAGCAGTTTTGTAAAAGCAGAATTTATTAACAAAATACAGTATAAAAATAACAAAATGCTCCAAAAATATTAAAAAGGAGGCAAAATGATTTGCCTACAAAGCAATCCACAGCAAACATATCCAATCCACAATTTTTAAATTGTAATCTAAGAAACAGGAGCACTATTAATCATAAACCAAAAAACCAGACAAAGAAATAGCAATTCTAGCTCACCCACTTCCAAAGCACATACAGTGTAGTGCAGAGTGACTGCATTTCCCATTAGTTTTTATGAGACTGGGGACAGTCCCTCAATGGTGATGGACAGGTGGCCCTACCTCTGGGGGAACCACCCAAAAAACAAAGGGAATGTAAAGATATTTCAAGAAACAAAAAAATTTAAAAGTTTTAAGCATCAGAAAAACAGTAACAAATTAAATATATTGATTAAATAACAAAAGAAAAGAACTATGTTAATAGAAATTGAAACTGATAAACATAATGCAGGGAAAGAACCTTGGCCTAAACATAAAATTCCTCCAAAACAACAAATGATGTCCACAAAAAAATAAAACCAAATCCTGATCATAACAACTACTCACTGTGAAATAATAATTACCATTGCAAATGCTGTTCATACCTAGCCATTATTATTATCTTCTCAATAATATATCCTCACAGGTGGCGCAGTGGTAGTGCTGCTGCTTTGCAGTAAGGAGATTGTGGGTTTGCTTCCCAGGTCCTCCCTGTGTGGAGAGCACTTTGAGTAGTGAGAAAAGCGCTATATAAATGGGAAGAATTATTATTACATGACCCTCACAGGCCATGCTGCAGTGCATCTCTTCTCATGTTTTCTATATATCAAAAATATCTCTTGAATATCAAGCAAAATTAAACATTAGTAATGCTATATTTACTCCTTTGAGTGAAAGGGAAACAAATCCTCTTGTTTCTGGGGAAATAATATAACAGTATAAAAAGATGAGGATAGCAAAACCACTTGTGGAAAAACAAATAAATGTTTAGTCTCCATCACCTGGAATGATCCTCATAGCAAATCACAAAATAATAACAGAAAGCTGTGCTTGCCTGACTCAGGTAAATGCAAAAAGCATGTCACACTGACTTATAACACCTAAACATTGTGAATATGTTCTTCCAGGAAGAAGCAAAAGTGTTCTGATTGCCATCTGTCTTTAAACAATGGTACCCATATTGTGACACAATTATATTTCACCTTAAAAAAATAAGCATGTGTAAACCAAATATTTGCAGACTGTGTTTGAACATTTAACTGCAGGAAGCTGTGTTCTGCAAAAATATGTACCTTTAATAAACTAAAAATTAAATACAATAAACAGCACAGTTTTTATGCACAAAATAATAGACAAAATAATAAATATTCTCCCTATTTAAATTATTTAAAATGGAATAAGTTCCTTTTTATGAAATAATAATTCTTTTTTTTGTATCTCGATTATAGACTGCTTGGGGATGTAATATCTGCATGAGGTTCTTCGTTCCTTCTTGCTGTTGCTGTCATCTTCCTTTTAAGATGAGCAATCCAGAAAAACTCCACAATTGACAGGCTCTCCTCACGTTTTTGTGTCATTCTCTTGTACACCTAATGCAAACGTTTCTTCAAACTGAATCATCATAATCCAGTTTCTCACTCTTTCAGTGGATTACATAACTGAATCTTTCATGCTACTCTTGATCTGTCAATTTCCTCTTCTAGCTGCAACTAATCCACCATTTGGAACAGGTACAGTAGGAGACACTCATTAATTCATAAAATGGGAAAATGCTTATATATATATATATATATATATATATATATATATATATATATATATATATATATATTATATGACTAACTTATCTTTCTAAATACAGTGGAATATCTTTACATAAATGAAATAATAATAATAATAATAATAATAATACATTTTATTTGAAGCGCCTTTCAAAAAACTCAAGGTCACTGTACAATCAGGTTAAAAAATAAACATTCAATGACTAGAAAATTTAAAATCCAAATAAAACATCAGATAAAACACCAATAACAGTTACAGTGAATAAGCAATTTTGAACAGATAAGTTTTAAGATTAGCCTGAAATTGGTGAAGGGTAGTCATATTCCTAAAATAAGCAGGTAATGAGTTCCATAAGCAAGGTGCCGATCTGCTAAATGCTCGATATCCCATCGTAACAAGACGTGCTGGTGGATTATTTAAGTTGATGGAAGAAGAGGATCTGAGCATACGAGAGGGTTTAATGACTTGTAGGAGCTGTGAGAGATATGTGGGGGCAAGATTATGAATGGCCTTATATGTAAGGACTAAAATTTTGTAGTTGACCCTAAACTTTATTGGCAGCCAATGAAGCTGCTGAATAACGGGTGTAATGTGATCAGAATAGGGTGTTTTAGTAATTATACGAGCAGCCGAATATTGAACAAGTTGAAGTTTATGTAGTAATTTTTGGGGCAGACCAAAGAGAAGTGAGTTGCAATAGTCCAGGCGGGAGGTGACCAAACTGTTGACTAAAATGGCAGTAGAGTGATTTGACAAAAATGGACGAAAGCGATTAATGTTTCGCAGGTGAAAGTAAGCTGCTCGACTAACAGAACTGATGTGAGACTGGAAAGACAACGTGCTGTCCAGAATCACACCAAGGCTTTTTATCTGATCTGTACAGGTAACAGATGTGTTGTCTATCAATACTGAGATCTTCGATGCCTTTGCTATTGCAGATTTCGTGCCCATAAGAAGCACCTCAGTTTTACTGGAGTTCAACTGCAAGAAGTTAGAAGATAACCAAGACTTGATCTCAGCAAGGCAATCAGTAAGTGAGGATGGTGGAAGCGATGCAGATGGTGAAGTTGAAATATATAACTGGGTGTCATCAGCATAACAATGAAAGTTTATCTTCCATTTACGAAAAATGACACCCAAAGGAAGCAGATAAATGATAAACAGCAGGGGGCCAAGGACAGAACCCTGAGGAACCCCAGATACTACAGGAGTGGGAGTGGAGGTATCCAGCTGAATGAATTGAGTTCTGTCTGTAAGATATGACTTAAACCAAGTTAATGGAATGTGAGAAATACCTAGTGCAGATAGCCTTTTTAGTAGGGTGAAATGACAGACAGTGTCAAATGCAGCACTGAGGTCAAGAAGAACAAGGATTGTGATTAGGCCTGAGTCTACAGCCACTAAAAGATCATTAGTGATCTTAATTAATGCCGTCTCAGTGCTGTGAAAACGTCGGAAGCCTGACTGGAATGGTTCGTATAAACTGTTAGCAGATAAATATTGATGAAGTTGGGAAGCCACAGTTTTTTCAAGAACCTTTGAAATAAAAGGAAGATTAGAAATTGGTCGAAAATTATTAAAGTCAGTAGGGTCAACCCCAGGTTTTTTCAGTAGGGGGTGAATCACTGCAGTTTTCATAGACTGGTGAACAGTTCCGGTGGAAAGTGACGAGTGAATAATTGAAACAACAAGAGGAGCTAGCGAGGGAAGGCAGGCTTTAACCAAAACAGTGGGAATTGGATCCAAGCGACAGGTTGAAGGCTTAGAGCTATTGATGAGATCCATGATTTCTGAGGTGGAGGGAAGCTCAAACATGGAAAATGAATGAGTAGGAGGAGGAAAATCATCAATGGTGGAGTCAATAGCAACAGAGCCTAAATTATAATGTATTGCCTGGATTTTATCATTAAAAAATGTCATTAAGGTGTTACAAAATTCGTTAGAAAGGCAGTGCAAGGAAAGAGAGTCTGGGGAACTTGTTAGCGATCTGAGCAGGGAAAAAAGTGTTCCAGAGTTCCCCTTGTTGGAAGAAATTAGGGCAGTAAAATAGGCAGCTTTAGCATGCTGTATGCTGCCCCTATAGTGATGCATATGGCTAAAATACATTTCTTTATGAACATTAAGACCTGTCTTCTTGTACAGCCGTTCCAACTGCCGACCTTTAGATTTTAAAATGCGCAAAGTTGGTGTAAACCATGGGTCAGTGTGTGTAAATGAAACTGATCGGGTTTTGAGTGGGGCTACCGAATTCAAAATGTCAAGAAGTCCTTCGTTATAAAAGTTAACTAAATCTGGCGGAGAAATAGTTTGTAATGATTCCACAAATATATCAATACCTAACTGAAAATTGTCCAAGTTGATATTTTTAAGATTCCTAAAAGTTATTACACGAAGAGGTTTAATGGTGTAGACAGTAAGAGTCATATTAAATGTAAGGAGAAAATGATCTGAAGAGGGAAATTCTTCCGCAATACAGTCATTCGGAGTAAGTCCAGTACAGCAAATCAAATCCAAGATATGTCCTTTGACATGTGTCGGGGTTTCCATAAACTGCTGAAAGTCAAAGTTATCAAGGCAAGAAATAAAATCTCTGGTCGCCAAGGACTTACTGTTATCCAAATGAATGTTAAAATCACCCCTTATTATTATGTTCGAAGATAACGAGGACAAATAAGCTAAAAAAGCAGAAAAGTCATTCAGAAACTTTGTTGAATTTAGGAGGACGGTAAATAGTTGCAACAATGGTGGGAATAGAGCCAGGTAGTTGACAGACAAGAGACTCAAAAGAACCATAGGAAGAAACTGTCAGCGGCGTAACTCGCATTGTCTCGCGGTAAAATATCGCGAGACCTCCTCCACGACCAGAGTTGCGAGGTTGTGCCATGTAAACAAACCCAGGAGGTGTTGCTTCGTTGAGCAAAGTAAAGTCCTGGGGTTGCTGCCACGTTTCATTTAGAGAAAGGATGTCGATGTTACGATCTGTGAGAAGATCCTGAATGAGATCGGTCTTTCCTGTAAGGAAACGGATGTTGAGATGAGCAAAGTTGATGGTATCCTCGCTGAGATGAGCAGGAGCGCTAGCCACCGTAGCTAGGCTGGCTAACACACTCGGATCCGAAGCTCTGCCAGATGGCCTCAGCGATGGACGAGAAGTGGACCAGTAAGAGGTTATTGGAGCTCGAGAATCCTGTTGATTCTATGGATATATCTCCGTTGTGGCCGAAAAAAAGATGTCCGGGAAGGTTAACAGGACGTCCATAGGAGATCCAGTCATCCTTGGACGAAGTCGAAGAAGATCCGCCGCCGAATATTGATACAGGCTTAAAACCGGCTGAATCATCGTTGACAGGAGGCAAAGGGCTAGTACAAGACAGGTAAGAGCCCTGTATATCCAGTTTCCTTGCACTGATCCTGCCATCATTAGGCGTTATTAACCGCACCCAACAATCCCGATAAGGTTTCAGATCGAGTTCAATTTGGCTAAAATTTACTTGAAGAGTTCACAAAAAGTCCACAAAAGTTGTTATGAGTTATTATGGGTTCAAAAAAATGCTTAAGAGAAGTTAATTAAAAAAGTATTTAAGAATTAATCTCTAAAAAAGGGGGGGAGGCAGCGGCGAGCAGTCACGCCAGCGTTCACACCACCATGAACATTTAATGAACATTTAAAAGTCGCACAGTGCCCAAAATGAAAAAAGTTGTCACATATCAAAGTCGGCATGAAAAGGCGACTCGTAGCCCACCGTCTGAGTGTCTTATGAAAGCTTATTAGGGTACAGTGAAACAAAAAGGCACACAGTGTGAAAAAAGCACGAAATGTCAACTTTAATCTCAAAATTTCCACTTTAATCACGTAGTTTATTTTGTCATTAAAGTAGAACATCATAAACTTCATCTTAAAATCGTTTAATTTACTAGTTTCTCAAATCCCATCGTAACTAAAGTATCACGTTAAATGCTTTGTTGTGTATTTGATCTTATATGTGCTCTATGTGCCTGAATCACTACGTGCTCTTCCTCCGACAGGACACAGAATCCATTACATTCGTAATATTACAGCTCTCTAATAATTAAAATACTGAGAAGTATACGTGATATCATTTTCATGATGATACAAGTTAAAGCATGTTATTAAACATGGGAACCATGTCGCCATGCGCGACCTTCAATGAAATGCTTTATTACAGAAGTACTGTCTTTTTCAAACGTACTAACCCCCAATTCCTGTCCTTACTTTTCTTTCTCCAAATACCCAATCGCCACACAATCAGCTCTGTAATAGACGTTAAGCCATCTGTAAGCTTAGAACACCGATTCTTCAAAACTTTTAAGGAACATCGAAATATCTTTGTAATGTTTAATTATTCTATCCATCTATCCTTCCAGTGTCGCGCCAGCCACTGCATGAATACATCGTGAGGCAGGAACAATCCATGAACGAAGCTCAAGCTCACTAGCGCTGCGGCACCGTGTAGTTAAAGTTAAAGTTTAAGTTTTATCTGTATAATATAATCAACATATTTTGCTGCATTTCATCTTAAAAATGATATCGTCGTCATATATAAATATGCGCTTTATAAAGTGGCTCAGGTTGTGCAATATTACAACTGTATCATAAGTACAATTACCTCACGGTAACTTGCAAGTACAAACAGTTTACAAGGAGCACTTGATGGACTGATGGAGTGTGTGTATAGTTCTTGGGATGAAACTGTTTGTGAACCGCGAGGTCCGAACAGGAAAGGCTGTGAATCGTTGGTCAGATGAGAGCAGTTCAAATAGCGAATGGCTGAGGCAGCAAGTGCTTGATGCTGTATACCGATAATTCTCTTTCCAATCGCTGTAGATCTGTGATTCACACTCAGATACAGTGATATAAATACTCCGAGTGGTGTAGTGAGAGTAATATGGAAAAAGATGATCCACTGTGGCAACCCTTAACGGGAGCAGCTGACAGAAGAAGAAGAAGGTGCAGTGAGAGTAACAACGGTAAAGCAGTTATGGTATTTAGAATAGTTTGACCACTCTGTGAACCATTATATTGTTACAGGTTAATTACAATCAGATGCATTACATTTTTTGAACGATATGCGGTTAATTTCAGTGTATTTGATAAATACACAGGAACAGTAGCACTCCTTTGACGCTGGGTGCCGCCAGTCTGCAAAACCGAGTGGAGAACTTGCGTACGACAGGGTATGATGGTACCGTGGTAGAAATTGCGTGGCTTATGCCAAATGTAGGTTTTATACATCGTGATTTGAACGTGGAAACGTTCTTACGCAACATTTCTGTGCGTACACACCGTTTATACATGAGCCCCATGGAGCTGATAGCTATTTGCAACTCCACATTCCCTTTCGCCCTTATTTCTAGACCCCAGACGGTAAGATAAAACAACAAGGCAAGCTGAGGGCAGGTTGAGCTACTTTATTCAGTTGTTATAGTCTTTAACATTCTTAAAATTTCTTAATGTGCCAAAAGCAGAAGCAAAAAAAATGGATTTGGAAAATCGCCATACAACCTGGATATGTGAGTATCTGTTTTAGGTGATGCTGGCCGATGCTGATTGCCAATGTGTTTTGGCATTCAGTCCCTTATGTCTACATTGCTGAAGCTCATGGCATTATTCTTCCTAAAGACAGTGCTTTCCTGCTTCTCCTTCTTCCTGCTTCTTCCTAAATCTGCTGACTTTTTAAAGCTTGGCAGGGCCAGGGTGAACACTCCTAGCCTCTCCAAGTTCAATGTCAATTTGACAGACCAAGTCAGCACATGTAAAGATCAAGCATCTCACCATTGTGCATGTGGAATGTCTGGCAAAAATGACCATTTTGTATTATTTACAATTTTGACTTTCTCTAAATTTTACCTGATTGCAAATGTCCCTTCTTAAAGTGGAATGTTTATTTTTGCAGGCCTGTATTCTGCAGCTATTAACATTTTCTGTTTTTTGTGGTTACAGAGGTCAGAAGTTCAAATAAAACAAAAATACTTATCATCCAGAAAATGCTGCTAATAATTTAAATATCTTTAAAAGAAAAGATAACCAATAAAGTCATATTCCCTAAATGAAATGAAGTCTAGCCTTGCATCAAAATTTTATCTATTCATCTTTATATTTTATATGTAGATGCTAGATGAGTCACTGTCTTGCACCCCAAAACATGAGGCTGAGTCTCAGTACTTTAGCAAAACCAGCTTTATTCTTCTTGAAATAGCATGGTTATTTATTGTAGCGGGATCTACCACTCTCCTATACACAGACACAGCAAACAGGCAGGATTGGGGCTAGGTCAGTGGCCAAGTTGTACTGTTCCCTGCATTTATAATGTTCATTGCATTACCTATTGGCAACAGGTGCTTATAGAGCGAGCGCAATTGGCTCGTATTTATTTCCGCCATGGAAGCTAGTGATGGGCGGAGTGAAGCCACACGAAGCATCAACACGTTTGAAGCAATTGTGTCGGAAATCGTATCGAAGCTTCGAAGCATTTGACACTCACCTCTCTAGGGACACCTCCTGGCCATTTTCATTAACGTTACACAAACTTATGATCCACTTCAATGACGTCTGTTACAACTCTTATTGCTTTTCTTTTTTCGCTGCTACTGACTGGACAATGAAGAGAAGGGTTCATCAGCAGCTTCTAGTGTCTGATGTCTAAAAAATATAAATATAACTAACGCCGACAGGCAGAATGCACTATACGATAGCAAGAGTTAAACAAAATAAGACGCCTCACTCATGGATTCCCGGCTCTTTCAATTAGTATTTACTTTTGCACTGTATCATTATAATCGCTCCTGTTATTAGTATTATAATTGACCCTCATCTTTTCTTGAGATCACATTTAATAGCCTTAACACTAGAATTACCAGAGCCTACGAAAAAACTCGTAGATCCGGCCCACCTTAAATCGCTTTTTAAAACCGTTCTCACCTCTCCGCCAGCGTCTTTTGTCTTCTAAATGTACTGATAAAGACATGCTGCAAGCAGCCGGCTATTCCATCCCCCCCACCGACTTAGAACGTGCACGAACTTCTCTCAGTTCATTGCCTTGACTGATTATCTGGGAGTGAAATGGGGTTTTAGAGTGGAAATAATAAATCGTTATTTGGAACACTGCATTTCATGTGTGTTGCATTTCTATAGTAATCGGTGTAAACACATTTTTAAAACAGAAACGTTTTATTATATTCTAGTAGCAAATGATAAAATGTTACCATAAACTATATAATGTATGAAGCCTGAGTCCAAATATCAAAGAAACACTTTCACAAAAGGTATAAAAAAAAAAGCCACCTTAGTGTGTGACATTGACACTCATTTACTATGGCTGTCGCCGTGGTGCAATAATATCAGTTGTTGACTAGGAATCAGAAGGTCACCAGTTCAATCCTGCATGATCTCATTTTGAGAAGTGTTCTATTTTTTACTATTTTAGAATAAAAAGATATATCTGATTTCAGTCTGTAACAGCCGGTGTAATTTATGATATTTGTAAAGGTTAGCTTTATTTATTTATTTTTTATTCACTTTTCATTGTCTCAATCGCGTTCAGGATCCTTCCCTTGCACCCCCCCTTACCCCCCATCTGACACTGCTGTTTTCATCTGCAGTGTATTATGATACATACGACCCACGTGTTTTTTTCCCACAATCTTGCCAGTCTCCACATGTTACTGTATGCTGTTTTCTTTTGTACTCCAGGACATGCAGAGGAAAGCATAGTAAAGAGCAGTAACTTCAGCGCTATATGCAATCATCAGACACTCCCCATCTGACACTGCTGTTTTCACATAAAGACGCGCTATAGCTCTGCAGTGTACTTGTGACTGCATTGTCGTACGAATGCTTGCGAACTGAAGTGTCTGCATGCACTTTTTCGTGGCATTACACGTGTATTTTTTGAGCATGCCCATGTCGCTCAAACACAGGAACATGTTGATGTAAAAGTATAACAAACAAGTGCACTTTTATTCAAGACTATAACCGAAGAAAAAAGAAAGCAAGTTACAGTAGGTGGTTGATATGACAGCTTGCGTGGTGCAATGCTAAGAACTGCTGATTTACATTCCGTGCTATATAACTGTTAACATTTGAATCTGATGATTGCATATAGCGCTGTCTGATTTAGTGTGCGCAAGAACATGCAGGTGGCCAGTTGCTGCGTGCTACAACGCACATTTTAAAAAAAGAAAGAGACAGATATTGTGACGTTTTGAAGAAATCATTTTATGATGCGAATAGTTACCAATCAGAAAACATCGTCGAAGTAATGCAATTATTGTTTGAAAACGAACAGCGTCAGATCGGGTGTGAAGTTATACTGGCACTGTTTGAGTCAGATCAGAAGCCGAATAAGCTGAACAAGCTCCAGTTCTGACTCTAAGTAAAAAGCATGAATTAATCAACAGAAACAACCGCGATCAACATTTTAAACTTAACGATTTACAGTGCATACCAATTTATAAATTTTATGTCCGTTTGAGGAAAAAAAAACACTTTCTCCAAAAGCTGGGAATTGAACTCGAGTCTCTGTAGCACGACAGGGCTGCTGTGCTCCAAGTCAGCAAATCTCAGCGTTAAGCCACGGAAGGTTGTTGTAATCATCCTTGAACCTTTTGTGAAAGTGTTTATTGATGTTTGGACTTCAGGCTTCACACATTGTATAGTTTATGCCCTACATTTTGTAACATTTATTACTAAAATATGAAAAAAATATGAAAAAGTTTCTGTTTTAACAATGTGTTTACACAGATTACTCACTTGAAATGCGTGTGTTCCCAAATAACAATCTATTATTTCCACTGTAAAACTCCAGCAGTTCAGTCACTCCCAGATAATCAAACAAGGCATGAGCTGGGAAAACTTAGTGAACGTTCTGCGACGGTGGGGGATGGAATAGCCGGCTACTTGCTGCTCGTCTTAATCGGCACATTTAGAAGACAAAAGAGAGGTGAGAACGGTTTTAAGGTGGGCCGGATCTACGAGTTTTTTCGTAGACTCTGGTTAATTCTAGTGTTAAATGTTTTCTTTGGTCTGACTTAATTAAAACGGAAAATAAAGGTTTATCCCTGTACTTTGCCATGATATAGGTAAGCACATTTGAGAACGAAAAGGTGAAATCCTTAAATCACAGATGTTATTATTCGATCAGGTATTGAAATATTTCATCTATAATAATAAAAAGGCAAAGCCCTCACTGACTGACTCACTCACTGACTGACTGACTGACTCATCACTAAATTCTCCAACTTCCCGTGTAGGTGGAAGGCTGAAATTTGGCAGGCTCATTCCTTACAGCTTACTTACAAAAGTTAGGCAGGTTTCATTTCGAAATTCAAAGCGTAATGGTCATAACTGGAACCATATTTTTTGTCCATACACTGTAATGGAGGAGGCGGAGTCACATATCGCGTCATCACGCCTCTACGTAATCACGTGAACTAAAAACAAGGAAGAGATTTACAGCACGAGTCACACGCGGGAACGAAGGTAAATGACGTTAATTTTTGACTGTCTTTTAATACTGTGTAAGCATACATATTAACACATGTACAATTAAACGTGAGCATTTACGGGGTGATTTCTCAGGCTTAAAAAGCTCGCCTTTTACTAAAAAGGTAAATGCAAAAACTATTTTCAATCAGTTTATTGAAACGCTCCCGTTAAAGGATTGCAATAACATATTCGCGAGATAAAAGAACGAAGTAGGGGGACATGGAGGAACAGCCGGAAACAGCGAAGAGCAAAAAATTAATTAAACAATTGAGACCGGAGCGAGTTAAGCATACAAGCATGTTCATAAGGGAAACAAAGCACGGTGTAAAACGTAAGTTTAAATTAAGTTTATAGAAACGCTCCCCGCTGCGGATTGCAATAAAATATTTGCGAGATAAAAGTTTAATGAGAAGACACGAGGTATAAATGAACCACACACCGTGGCGCAACGTTAAGGGCAACAGTTTCAACCATTCTATGATCTGCTTCTCGCAACTGAAAGACGGGCACATGGCGGATGTTAGCCGACTTGCTGACCGCAACGTTAGGGGGCTTCAACTATGGCGCTGACGCCACATCTCAGTGCCAACACTTTGCAGACTGTACTTAAAAGGACACGCCCTCCTCACTGGACAGTTAAAAGACCAATCAAACTAACGTTGACATCAAGTATTACCCCAATCAAAAGTAGGAAAGGAGGCAATCTTCATAAAATGCGTGTGGATGATTTGCATGAGACGCTGCTTTAAAAAAAAAAAATGATAAAAAAAATACGGGATAAATCCCGTCCAGTATTGATTCAAAATGGGACGCGCAATTTCATTCTCAAACGCGGCACGATTCCGTATTTTAAAGGACGGGGTGGCAACCCTACAGTGCCAGGTAACCACCCATACAATCACATTGTGATTCAGACTAGGAATGCAATGAATGTAATTACCCCCGATCTACATACAAGGCGAAAGTCTTGCAACATTCAAAGATGATGGTTTGGGATAATTAGTACTTATTAAGTACACCATGGCACATAAAAGAGCTTATGAAGCCTTGAACCGAAAAAAGCAAGATCTCAGAGATCGTAAAAAAAAAAAAGGAGGTAATGTCGTTTTACTCGCTGTACATTTTAGTCAAACATTACCAGTTATTCCACGAGGGAGACCAGCAGATGAACTCAACGCGTGTTTAAAATCCATGCTTCTCCCACGCTCGGTTATATGTCGCGTGTTCTCGGGTAGGTACAGCCAAAAAAATGTATACATTTAAGCATGTAATGGGCAAACAAAAAATGAGGTATACCCGAAGGCACTGCAGTAGTACTCAATGTAACTTTACTTCTTAAATGTTAATGTTTTACTGTTTAATAATTTATACGCTTCTTATATATTGTTCAAATTCTTTTATCAAAATACCAGTGACAGCGCAATGCACGATAACATGGAGTGAATACACCATACGCATCTGCCCATGGCCGCCCTATTGTGCGCAGATAGGAGTTGATTCTAAAATAAAATAAACATAAAAAGAGTAATACAATCATAATGTATGTTTTTTATGTATATATGTATGTAATGAAGACAAAAACAATTATATATAGATGTATACTATATGACATACATTTTATTTATAGCGCCTTTCCCATGCTCAAGGCACTTACAGAATATAATAAAGAACGGCAGTGTATACAGTATATAACATTGTACAAACCAGATAAATAAATAAAGAAGATTAAGACAGTGAATTCTGGAAAAAAAAAACAGACAACATAATTGATGGTCTAGCACACACACACAGGTTACATTAGCAACTTGACAGAGAGGTAAACTGAGAGAAGGGTAATAAATGTCAAGTAGAGCTAAAAGCCTTCCTGAACAGATGAGTTTTGAGTTGTTTTTTAAAAGAATTCATGGAGTCAGCTGGCCTGATTAATTTTGGTAGGTCATTCCAGAGTCTGGGCGCTATACAGCTGAAGGCCCTGTCACCCATGGAGTGTAGATTAGTGTGGGGCACAACAAGATTGCCAGAATCAGAGGACCTTAGTGGGCGGGTAGGCACATAGTGATGGAGGAGGTCACTAATGTAGTTTGGCACGAGGTTATTTAAGGCTTTGTAGGTTATTAGTAGGATTTTATATTCGATTCTGTAAGACACAGGGAGCCAGTGAAGATGGAGCAGGATGGGTGTGATGTGCTCGCTGCTGCTGGTTCGAGTAAGGACTCTTGTAGTTGAGTTTTGAATAAGCTGGAGCTGTGATATAAGATTAGAAGGGGCACCTGCCAGTAGGGAATTACAATAATCAATGTGGGATGTGATAAAAGCATGGACAAGTTTCTCAGCATTAGAGAAGGAGAGGAAGGAGCGAACACGGGATATGTTACGGAGGTGAAAGTAAGAAAGTTTCTTCATACGTTCAGTGTTGCATGAAAATGTTGCATGAGGCAAAGAATGGATATTTATGAGAGTATTATAGTGAGAGATGTGTCGTCACCCGTATTACTAAAGCTCTTCTTTGCAGCATTATGCATTCTACAAGTGTATGATGTATAATTTATAATTTTATTTTTTGTCACAAAGTATTATCGGGCACAATCATTTAACATGTATGGATCATCCACAAACATTCATTTCAATGGGAATTCTGTCGAGTTTTTGAACTCTGTTGATGCCATATGTACTTCAAACGGGAGCTCGATGAATAATGATTCGAAGCACTAAGCGGACATGCACACTGGAATCATCAAGCTTGGTTAGAAGCACTGAGCAGACATGCGTACTGAGATTGCATCATGACAGGGCTTTGAAGCCTCAAGCAGACATGCGTAGTACTGAGATTGCATCATGACAGGGCTTCAAAGCCTCGAGCAGACATGCGTAGTACTGAGATTGCATCATGACGGGGCTTCGATACCTTGAACATGCGCACTGGGTTAACAGAGGCTTCGAAGCCTCAGACATGCGCACTGGGTTAACTGAGGCTTCGAAGCCTCGAGCAGATTTGAAGCTTCAAACATGCGCACTGGGTTAACAGAGGCTTCGAAGCCTCGAACATGCACACTGGGTTAACAGAGGCTTCGAAGCCTCGAGCAGACATGCGTAGTACTGAGATTGCATCATGACAGAGCTTCAAAGCCTCAGACATGCGTAGTACTGAGATCATGACGGGGCTCTGAAGCCTCAGACATGTGTAGTACTGAGATCATGACGGGGCTTCGAAGCCTCAGACATGCGTAGTACTGAGATTGGATCATGACAGGATTTCGAAGCCTCAAGTAGACATGGTCACTGGTTACTGAATCTTTGTGAAGCCTCAGCACACTCAAAGGCACTGACCTCTATATTTTGAGAGTCTATCTGACACTTAACTCTCTACTTATGTTTTGTAATTCGTATTGACATTACACACTTCAGTTGATATAGTTAAACTACAATTCAGGTATTTCTGAGAATTAAATTGTTCTTGTGGATTGCTGTGATTTCCTTTGTCTGATACATAGTGTCAAAGATATATTGTCATATATCAACTTTATATATATAAAAAGATTAGGTAAATCGTGCAACCTTTTTATGGAACGCTTAATTTTGTTCAAAACCGTACGTCATATAGTATACATCTATAAATATAATTTTTTCGTTTTCATTAGGAGAACACAACAATGATACTCTTGTGTCAATTAAACCAATTTAACATGTATATGTCAAACAACATATTGCTACATCCGCCGCAGTAAGAACAGTATTGATAGTTCAGTTGTGTGGAGCTTGTTAATTATCCCCATTAGTTGGCTCAATGGTATTGCAACTGTCTCTCAGTAAAAACACCAGGTGTTCGCATCATTGATCCTGCTCTTGTGAAAGGTTTTTTTTTTAATTCCTCCATTTAACAATATTTTCAACTTGGACGGATACCGAGCAAATCGAGCTATCGAGGGAAGGTTGGGCCGCCGTAGTCAGGCAGGGTGCACACGTCCCTAATTATATTGTGTATACAATACAATACAGTTTATTTTTGTATAGCCCAAAATCACACAGGAAGTGCCGCAATGGGCTTTAACAGGCTCTGCCTCTTGACAGCCCACCAGCCTTGACTCTCTAAGAAGACAAGGAAAAACTCCCAAAAAAACCTTGTAGGGAAAAAATTGAAGAAACCTTGGGAAAGGCAGTTCAAGGAGAGACCCCTTTCCAGGTAGGCTGGGCATGCAGTGGGTGTCAAAAGAAGGGGGTCAATACAATACAATGCAGTACACAGAACAGAACAATTCCTCAATATAGTAAGAAATAAAAAATATAAATTTTAGAAGTACAGAGCAGAATTTAACAGTAGATGATATATCCCATAATAAGATTTGGATTTGTGTAAAGTCCTGGAGACCTCATCCTTCAAGCTGCTTCCCCCATTTGGCCATTCCACGGCTGAAACAGTGCTGGGCCAGCCAATCCAATGAAAGGACCCCTCTTTCCCACGATTCCTGCGATCCTTCATCTGGGTGACTTTTCCTTAGGCAGGCAAAACAACTTGGCAGGTGGGCCATGGCACCAAGTGCCACATTTGAGTACCGAGAAGAAAAACAGAATAAGTGAGGGTTATATACAATTATAACTGTCATGTTACTTATGTTTAAGTGCTAGTGACTAACAACAGAGATGCAGTCGTGTACAGTTAATCAGTAGCTCTAGTCAGGATATGCTAAACTGAAGTAGTGAGTCTTCAGCCGGGATTTAAAAGCTGAGACCGAAGGGGCATCTCTTATAGTAGCAGGCAGACCATTCCACAGTTTAGGGGCCCTGAAACTAAAAGCTCGACCTCCCATTGTTATTTTATTAATCCTTGGAATCATAAGCAGACCGGCATCTTGAGATCTTAATGTGCGCTCAGGTTTGTAAGTCATGATAAGTTCAGACAAGTAAGCCGGACCTCGACCATTTAATGCTTTATATGTTAAAAGAAGGATTTTGATATCTGCCCTAAACTTAACCGGGAGCCAGTGTAAGGATTTAAGAACTGGAGTTATGTGTTCATATTTTCTTGTTCTTGTAATAATTCTTGCAGCCGCATTTTGGATTAACTGGAGGCTGTATAAAGAACATTTGAACATCCAGTGAACACCGCATTGCAGTAGTCAATCCTACTAGAGATAAATGCATGAATTAGTTTCTCAGAATCCTGTTTATTTAAAAGCGCCTTAATTTCCTAACATTTTAAAATGGAAGAAACATGTTTGGACAACTTTGTAATATGCGCTTTAAATGACATGCTAGAGTCAAGGATAACTCCTAGATTGCGGGCTGATTCAGTAAAATTGACTGGGATTCCAACTGAGTTAAATGATGACAAAATATTGTTGTGATCAGCATCATTCCCTCCAACAATTAACATCTCTGTTTTATCTGTATTTAAAGACAAGTAGTTCTCATTCATCCACTCCTTTAATTCGCTAACACAACTAATTAAAGACAACATTGAAGAAACTTCATTTGATTTAAATGAAAGGTATAACTGGGTGTCATCTGCATACGAGTGAAAATTAACATTATGTTTCCTAATGAGAGATCCCAGTGGAAGTATGTAAAGAGTTTCACTGTAAAACGTAATAAGCTTCATATTTGTGTGTTTGGAGACCCTATATGGCACTTCCAACTTGGGACAATTCGCTATAAACAGTTTCAGCCAATCACCGCCTTTTGAACATGCAGAATGACAGTGTGAACTTTTATTGTAGCGGCACAGCATCTTCGTTTCAGTCAGTCATTGTCCTGTTAGACTATTTACTGTTAAGTGCTGCTTGAGCTACCATTTATAGTACAACAGGTGGCCTACCTAGTTCTTAAATCGATATTGAAATGCACACACAAGTCTCCTAAATTATTTATTGAAATACCTATACATTTACAGTGTCCATTTTAGGAAGTCGTAGTTTTTACTTGTTCCTGTTATTAGGAATTATAATTTCTCAGTGTCACATATTATTCGTTACTACTCGCGTGTCCTGTATCATTGAGATTCTGTTTTATATTCTGTATAAGCAAACAGGAGCGTTAATTGAACTGACTATAGCAGACTTGTCATCTTCTTAAAATGACTTTATTGATTTGATATTGACAATTAATCATAAGGTCAAAAATCAAGGAGGATATGAATTTGTATGGACTGTTTGTTTTTTTTCGTGACATCGCGTCAGTAGAGAGTGCGTCACGTTAACAATGCATTCTGTCCTAAATGACAGCGCACACGCTTTTTGATATTTCCTAAAAGCCAATGTGTCTCAATTTGCTCATTAATATATTTTGACAGTGTATTTTCGTGAGAATGATTATAAACATATTACCAATGTTCATTTCCCATGTACATATGTAATGTTTGGTGAAAATAAATAAAAAGTAACAACACATATAAGTTATGTTGCATTGTTTATGATTAACAAAATTCATAGTTTATCTGAAATGTTCTATTTATACAGTCGATTTATTCCACTTCTGAAGGTGTACATTGTCGGTATTCTCCATTGCATTTACCCCCCAGTGTAACATGTGCCAGTACAACTGAGGGGTGGCAGATGAGCTCACGTAATGGGCATAATGGGTGACAAGGCACATCCTCACCCTGGCTCTTGTCATGAATATTCCCATCTTGTGCTTTTTCTTGTTTCTGCCTAGTTTACTATTATTATTGGACACGTATCTAGAGAAATGTGTGTCTTATTTTATGTCTATGAAAGGAAGGACGGTAAAGCCTTGAATGAAACTGAGTGTTGATGCGTTGGGTAACAAGACAGGTTAAGGAGCAGGGAATGTTAAATGTGACAGTGATTGCGGGGGATTGTGTAACTGGAAGATGGTTTAAGAATACAGAAACGACAAAAGCTTAGTCTTTCAATAATTCTATTTACATCAATGATTTACTCTGTTGTGTTGCAGTTCGGAAGATTACATATTTACCCCTGCAGCGCAGCCTGATAAGATGCATTCAGAAGGAAAGGATGCTGCTGACAAAGTCAGGTGCTTTTTTGAAAGTTTGGCTCCAGATGTGCATATCCAGCTGCACCTTCTTGTCAGTACTTGAGTGATCTTTATGTTCACCTCTGGATGAATTCACAAAGTTTCTTTAGAACTTTTTTGTCTCATTAACTCAGAAATCCCGAGGCTTTCCTAAAATTGCAGAAGACACTGTTGATGGCGCTGAAAGACAGTTGTGATTAGTTATGCAGCACACGCTTTTACTCACATTGCTTTTTGGAAATCAATAATACAAATCAGCTACAGATCTGGGAATCACTGAATAGTAAAAATGTTTAATGAGGATTGTCTTGCGCATATACTGGTGTAATGACTACGTCGGATTTAGTGAAGCATTTCTTAGCCTCTCTGATATGATCGACATGGGGTAGAATAGATTCTGGATTGTTATAATACGTGCTACCTTACGCAAAATATGCTCATTAATTTGTTATAGATTCTAGGTGGACACGATTCCACACCAAGGAAAAAGGTGCCCCATATAAATTGTTCATAATGTCTCCAAAATATATTTGTTAACTTACAGACAAGTACTACTTAACTGTTTTATGCAAAATCCTTATTTCAACATAGGCGACCCCGAATTAGGATTTGAACTCTGGTTAGCGCACCTTATCGCTGTAGCATGGACAACTGCTTTTACGCTTTGAGCCAAAGCACTTTAGCAAACTAATGAGTGACCAAATCAACTGCTGACTGCGCAGATATCAATAACGTCATTACGCTAGCATGCCTCAAAATCATGTGACGGGCGCATTTGAAACAAGCCTCGAAGCGGAGCTTCAACCTCCAGTGCTTCGAAAGCTCGACACAATGTCAAAACCTCAGTATCGAGCGGCCCATCACTAATGGAAGCACTCTGCAGGTAGCCAAGGCCTGTGGGAAGAGGGCATTCCTCTTTCCTATTAAGAGTAGATAGGGTGAGGTGTCTAGTATGGCAGCCCAAACCTCAAAGTTCTTCCCTTTATATATATATATATATATATATATATATATATATATATATATATATATATATATATATATATATATATATTCTGTTTCTGTGTTGACCATAACATTATTGCAGAATCTCATTTTACCTGTCTCAAGAATAAAGCAAATAAATTCAAAACTTTTGAGTAGTATGAATAAGCTTTTGTAGTATAGAGGGGAAAAACTACTCCTTAAAACGAAAAATGGTAAAATTCCTCAGAGTAAGCCCATGAAAATTACCACACATTGATTCTCAGAGGAGGGAATTTTGCACTTCTCATTTTTTTTGTAAACTTCAAGATCATGAAAAAGAACACATTGAAATAAATGTGTATTAATATTTGGGGGCTGTGGATCAATGAGCAGCTAAATTGCTGCAGGCAGGCATGGCATTTCTATGAGTTCAACATCCATCCATCCATTTACCAACCCACTGAATCCGAACACAGGGGTTGGCTGGAGCCAATCCCAGCCAACACAGGGCACAAGGCAGGAAACAATCCCGGGCAGGGTGTCAACCCACCGCAGGACACACACCCACACACCAAGCACACACTAGGGCCAATTTAGAATCGCCAATCCACCTAACCTGCATGTCTTTGGACTGTGGGAGGAAACCGGAGCGCCCGGAGGAAACCCACGCAGACACGGGGAGAACATGCAAACTCCACGCAGGGAGGACCCGGGAAGCGAACCCAGGTCCCCAGGTCTCCCAACTGCGAGGCAGCAGCGCTACCCACCCAGTTCAACAGTAACAGAAAAAATATTTACATTGCAGCTTAAATGGCCATCCCTTTGTTGTTGTGCGGATTGCTTTGTCAAATTCCATGAGGATGCAGTGCAAGGCAGGCAAATAAGTCAAATCTACTTTTCAGCAATACTAAATTTTTAGTGTCTCACTTGAGTGCCTGTGGAAATTAGAATTATTTTCTCAGTTATCGAATTACAAAAGAATATCTTAATGTGGTAGTGAAAAACTACAACTACTATATAGTGTCAGTCTATTTTTTTTAACTTTCAGGTCTGATTTTACCCAAACCGGACATTATGACTAAAGCTGATGTGAATACTGCATTTTATTTATATATCTAAAAAATATAATGAGTTATTTCATTGTGTGAGGGAGTGCTTCCCTGATTATATTAAATATAGGTGGTGATGTTCAGTATTAAGAGCTCTAGGAAACAATATATTTTGAGGTTGCCTGTAATTAGATGAACACTGGATTTAAAAATACTGGGGCTGGGCCAGCGTTTAGGTCATGGTCAGTCTAATCTATTCTTGCATTTTGCTCTGTAGTTTGTACTAGTACTGTTGTGCTATTGATTTAGAATGGCTGTCTAGATCTGTGAAGAGGATTACTTCAGTTCTGTTGTGTGTGTTGCATTTACCCCAGTTTTTGATATTTTTGCATGCTCAACATACCTTTCTGAATTGCCTTTCCCAATATTTCTTCCATTTTTTTCCCTACAGGGCTATTTTTTGGAGTTTTTTCTTGTCTTCTTAGGCAATCAAGGCTGAGCGGGGTTGTCAAAAAAATGAGGCCTGTTAAAGACCATTGCGGCACTCCTTTTGTTATTTTGGGTTATATAAGAAATAAATGCTTCTTGTTGTTGATGTTGTTGTCATGGGACTAGCTGATGGCACTGTAAGTGCATTAGTCCTGCCTTTGTTGACATGTGGGCAAAAACTTTTGTTGTTGGCATTTTAGATATGTGCACCTAAGTGTTCAAAAATTGTTAAAGCCGCACAAGCATATAATGGTGTAGCATCTGCCTACACAAATTAGGCATGTGCTGTGTCTGATATAAAAGGCAATGGTGCATATCGGAGAGGAAGATTTGAAATTGGTCTGAGGCGTGTATGAGTAGCCAGGGTGTCCTGTGAGTGAGCCAGCATTGGTACTCAAAGCTGAGATGGGCAAGGGCTATGTGATTAGGATGAGAGTCTAAGTTTAGGTTGCAAAGCTAAGTGAATTAGTGAGATCTGGAAGATATTTTTGCTTTTATTAAGCCTGGGAAAAATTCAAGGATTAACTTCTGAAGCTTTCTGAGTTAAATTACCTAGCTGTGTCTCTCATAAATGTCAAGAAGTAAAAGAGAGAGATTGAAAACATGAATTATGTTCAAGAAGCTGCCTACTTCAATGAGCCGATGTCAGTACTCCGAGGGTATTTTCAGTTAGGAATACTTTACAAAAATAACTTGAATTACTGTAAACAACACAAAGGTAATAACAACAACAACAACAACATTTATTTATATAGCACATTTTCATACAAATAATGTAGCTCAAAGTGCTTTACATGATGAAGAAAAGAGAAAAAAAGACAAAGTAAGAATTAAAATAAGACAACACTAATTAACATAGAATAAGAGTAAGGTCTGATGGCTAGGGAGGACAGAAAAAACAAAAAAAAACTCCAGACGGCTGGAGAAAAAAAATAAAATCTGCAGGGGTTCCAGACCATGCCCAGTCCCCTCTGGGCATTCTACCTAACATAAATGAACAGTCCTCTTTGTATTTAGGGTTCTCATGGAAGGACTTGATGATGATGGTCATGTAGACTTCTGGCTTTTAATCCATCAATGTAGGAACATCATGGTGCTTTGATTAGGTGGTGGTGGCTCAGGTCACCATCACAGAAAACCGGGAAAAAAAAAGAAAGAAGAGAGAGTAGGGGTTAGTACGGATTTTAGAGCCACCATGAATAGTTATGATAATTGATTGAATATACAGAGCATCAGGATTAAACTAAAATGAAGTTATGAGAAAGCCATGTTAAAGTAATGTGTTTTTGCTCCACTGTATTAGCCTGGCGAATTCCTATTGGCAGGCTGCATAATGACTGCCTTCTCTAAAATTTTACTTAAGAAAGGCAGGTTAGAAATGGGTCTAAAATTTTCAAAAGCTGAGGGGTCAAGATTATTTTTCTTGAGTAGGGGTTTAACTACAGCTGACTTAAGACAGTCCGGGAAGACCCCCGTATTTAATGACGAGTTAACTATGTCAAGAATACTATCAATTAGCATGCCCGATACTTGTTAGTATTGGGTCAAGGATGCAGGTGGAGGGTCTCAGTTGAGAAATTATTTTATGTAAATCAGGTAAATCTATCCTGGTGAAAGAATTTAATTTGTTTATAACGGAGTACTGGGGTTTAAGAGGATCTGCAGTGTTGGGGAGATATACTATATTATTTCTAATATCATTAATGTTTTGATTAAAAAATACAGCGATAGCCTCACAAGTTTCACTGGAAGTATTTTGGAGGCATTCCTTTGAGTTACCTGGGTTTAGCAGATGATCAATCGTAGAAAATAAGACTCTGGGATTACTAGCATTGTTATTTATAATCTTAGAGAAATAGCAGCGCCTCTCAAGATGGACTGTGTTATTGTATTCTGTTATTTTAACCTTCAATATCTCATAGCGGATAGTTAGTTTAGTTTTTCTTCATTTACACTCAGTTCTCAGGCATGTTCTCCTTAAATCAGACACTCTTTCGGTCATCCATGGTATAACAATGCTAGAAGATTTTTTAACTGTCTTTTCAGGTGCAACTATGTCAACAGCAGCTCTCACCTTAGTATTACATTTTTCTACCTTACTATTTACATTATCCTCGCTATCGTAGTTAGCACTACAAACGGACTGGTTGCTTAGAATGTTTGTAAATTTTAAAGCTGCTGATGAATCAAAGAAGCGTTTTTTAACAATATGCTTCTCTTGAAAGTTTTCTATCAATATTTCTATATTAAATAGTAAAAGAAAATGGTCTGATAGACTAATATTCATCTGAAATGAATACCTGTCAAATTTAGATTTTGTTCCTGTTTGACTACTGGAATGGGGTCTCTGTAATGGAAAGGTAAGGTTAGAAGATAAATAGGGAGGGGAGGTGAATATAAACACAATTTAGGATTTATTTTATAAAGTATTTGCTTTGGGCATATAATGGGATTTTAACTAATTAGAAAACATTGACTTAAATCTGAAAGTCCAACAACATTTATGTTACCACATCATCATGCTGCTAAAATTAAATTTGAATATATCTTTTTATTTTTGTATAACTAGTTTCAAAGTATGTCAACTGTTGCAGGACAGTTAGAGGGCTTACTGGCAATTTTTGGAGGACTCTGTTAGACTGCTGCCTGATCCTGTAGCTTTTTTGCCTTGTAGGCTTTTAAGGCCAGGGTTAAACTTCACGAGAGGCTATGCAAGCAGTGTACTGTTTATACTTGTGCACGTACTTTATGTACAACAGGAGGATTCCACCAAGTGGCAGAGATATCATTATGGTGAGAAAACAAAGTTCAGCTTTACTGAGTTGCTGGAAACATCCATTAAATTCCCAGGATACCTTGCTGCAAAATCTCCGGAAAGGATGGATGTTTAATGATTAAATCCCTCAATCCAGGGACGTGCCTATTCCAGCTAGCATCGGGCGCAAGGCAGAAACAATCCCTGGATAAAGCATCAACTCATCTCAAAGTAAATATGTAGTGTCATTTTAGTATCACCAAATCCCCAAACTTGCATGTCCTTGGATGGAAATGGGAGCACACTGTGGGGACCCACCAGGAAAACATGCAAACTCCAGGCAGGGAACACTAGGGACGTGCCTTCCTGTGAGTCAGCAGTGCTACTGCTCCACCACCGTGCCATCCCCTCATGTGTAATTATTAACACTATTCATTATTTAAATGAAGTTAATGATTTATCTGTAAAATGTAACAGACAGTACATGTTTTAACAAGTTTCATTAAGAAAGTAATATCAAGTATAAATCTAAGGATTCTAAATGTGCAGAGAGCTGGAATATCATAAATTTAATGTGTTCTGTGTGGCAGTCACTGCCTTCCGCTGCTGTCGGCGCAGGAGGAAGCCGCATAAGCACACAGAGACTAACAAGTTGGTCGGTTTTAAGATGATGTTTACGACATTCTACTTTAATGACAAAATAAACTACAAGATTAAAGTGGAATTTTCCACTTTAATCATGAAATAGACTTTTTTTTTCTTCACTGTGTCCCTAATTTTTTTTTTTCTCTGTGACTCAAATATATTCTGATGCTGTTGCAAACATGCAATTAAAAAAAACAAAACAAACAACAGCACAGAAGATGGTATGTGAGACCTTTAAAATGTAGTGCATCATTACTATGAGGAATATGTGACACTTACATTGTCTGTTCAAGAAATAGATGAAGAAGAGCACCACAAATACATTTGTATATCAGCATTTAAGTTTGAAGATTTGCTTCACTGCATCAAACTATTTATCAAAAATCAAAGCATGCACATTGATCCTGTAGGATCGGCAAAGTGGCTTCCTGTCACATGTTGATAGTAAACAACTCTGATGTCACATTCCAACTTGAACATACTGCGCCCCCCAATTTTTTGATGGTACTGAAACTTATTCATGCGTTGCATTAATTTCTGAGGATGTGCTCACAGGACGCATCAAATGAATGCTGGGAACTTGCAGCAGCCATTCTGAGCGTCAAGTATAAACCGGCTCTAACAGTGTCCTGAATCTCAAGGAGCCTTTAAGCTCTATCCAGCTCAACTATACGTACAGTGCATCCGGAAAGTATTCACAGCGCATCACTTTTTCCATATTTTGTTATGTTACAGCCTTATTCAAAAATGTATTAAATTCTTTTTTTTCCTCAGAATTCTACACACAACACCCCATAATGACAACGTGAAAAAAGTTTACTTGAGGTTTTTGAAAATTTATTAAAAATAAAAAAACTGAGAAATCACATGTACATAAGTATTCACAGACTTTGTCGATGGACCTTTGGCAGCAATTACAGCCTCAAGTCTTTTTGAATATGATGCCACAAGCTCGGCACACCTATCCTTGGCCAGTTTCGCCCATTCCTCTTTGCAGCACCTCTCAAGCTCCATCAGGTTGGATGGGAAGCGTCGGTGCACAGCCATTTTAAGATCTCTCCAGAGATGTTCAATCGGATTCAAGTCTGGGCTCTGGTTGGGCCACTCAAGGACATTCATAGAGTTGTCCTGAAGCCACTCCTTTGATATCTTGGCTGTATGCTTAGGGTCGTTGTCCTGCTGAAAGATGAACCGTCTGAGCGCTCTGGAGCAGGTTTTCATCCAGGATGTCTCTGTACATTGCTGCAGTCATCTTTTCCTTTATCCTGACTAGTCTCCCAGTCCCTGCCGCTGAAAAACATCCCCACAGCATGATGCTGCCACCACCATGCTTCACTGTAGGGATGGTATTGTCCTGGTGATGAGCGGTGCCTGGTTTCCTCCAAACGTGATGCCTGGCATTCATACCAAAGAGTTCAATCTTTGTCTCATCAGACCAGAGAATGTTCTTTCTCATGGTCTGAGAGTCCTTCATGTGCCTTTTGGCAAACTCCAGGCGGGCTGCCATGTGCCTTTTACTAAGGAGTGGCTTCCGTCTGGCCACTCTAACATACAGGCCTGATTGGTGGATTGCTGCAGAGATGGTTGTCCTTCTGGAGGGTTCTCCTCTCTCCACAGAGGATCTCTGGAGCTCTGACAGAGTGACCATCGGGTTCTTGGCCACCTCCCTGACTAAGGCCCTTCTCCCCCGATCGCTCAGTTTAGATGGTCAGACAGCTCTAGGAAGAGTCCTGGTGGTTTTTGAACTTCTTCCACTTACGAATGATGGAGGCCACTGTGCTCATTGGGACCTTCAAAGCAGCAGAAATTTTTCTGTAACCTTCCCCAGATTTGTGCCTCGAGACAATCCTGTCTCGTAGGTCTACAGACAATTCCTTTGACTTCATGCTTCGTTTGTGCTCTGACATGAACTGTCAACTGTGGAACCTTATATAGACAGGTGTGTGCCTTTCCAAATCATGTCCAATCAACTGAATTTACCACAGGTGGACTCCAATGAAGCTGCAGAAACATCTCAAGGATGATCAGGGGAAACAGGATGTACCTGAGCTCAGTTTTGAGCTTCATGGCAAAGGCTGTGAATACTTATGTACATGTGCTTTCTCAATTTTTTTTATTTTTAATAAATTTCCAAAAATCTCAAGTAAACTTTTTTCATGTTGTCATTATGGGGTGTTGTGTGTAGAATTCTGAGGAAAAAAATGAATTTAATCCATTTTGGAATAAGGTTGTAACATAACAAAATGTGGAAGAAGTGATGCGCTGTGAATACTTTCCGGATGCACTGTATGTGTTACCTAGAGCTGTGGTACTTTTATTTTAAAAGAAAATCTATCTTTGGAGCTTCATTTTCATTATATTCTAATGGGCAGGGCATATCATGGTATTCCTTAAATATGTCACTGTTTGGCAGCACATCACCAGCTGCTATTATCTCCTCACGTGCTTTCTTAGCCTGGTTGTACTAGATGTTTTGTTTTTGCTTCAAGTGGTGAAACAACTTTGTTGTATTGCCAGCTTTAGCGGTAACAGTTTTCTTGCATATTTTGCAAAGTATTGTGCTTTGTTGGAGGTCTGACGTCTTGTAGCCAAATCACTTCCATACTTTTGAAGTACAGTAGCTCTCTTTTAAAATACTAAATTGTCATTGTATATTTCTGATATTGCTAGATGACACTTTTTTATCACATACAAATATATGCTAGTGTTATCGTGTACAATATAATATGGCACAGCCCTAACTTACGGTATATTAAGTTTGAACGTTCCCCTTGTATCTACTAGTTTTTTTCCTTTTGTTAATTCCAGCCTTTCTCCCACATATCATTTTGATCTGTTGTGAACGAATGTGTGTCCATTAGGGACCCCTTGGTTTATTCTTTCTGCTTATGTTGCCAGAATAGGCACTTTTTGTGACCCTGAAATAATAAAGCAAGCTATAAAACAGACAAATGAATGTAAATCCATTTAAAAGGAAATATGTTTTATCTGCGGTGGGTTGGCACCCTGCCCAGGTTTGGTTCCTGCCTTGTGCCCTGTGTTGGCTGGGTTTGGCTCCAGCAGACCCCCGTGACCCTGTGTTTGGATTCAGCGGGTTGGAAAATGGATGGATGTTTTATTGTAGTTATATTACCCTTCTATAGGTAAATTTATATTTTTAGATAGATACTATAATATTTCCATAAAATAAGGGTTCACTTGATAACTGAAAACTATCACTTTTGTGGTTGGAAGTTATAATTTACATGAGTCTTATTTGTGTTTTGCTTCAATGGGCTCCACTCTTCACTAAACAGTAATCAGAAATTGCATTTCTTTCTTGTGAAACCCCTATGTAACACTATGTATTCATTCCATTTGTTATTCAATCTCCCAGATAGATCGCATTGATTACATTTAGCCATACTATAATAAATTAGTAAAAAGATACTGAGTAACAGGTAAGTAAAAGTAACATAATACATATTACTCAATGCAGCATTTGTGTCTCCTTACTTTGTGCAGATTTTTCTCTAGTGTGATAATTAATTTGTCCTGTTATGATATTTTAATAGTAGTGAAGTTTGGATTTTATATCTTACAGTCATTAAGCACATTTAGTACATTTACTATGTGATTTAATAGCATTCTCAAGTACTTAGGACAGCCGAGACAGGGTGCAAGCAGACTACATCAGGCTGTCAGCTGGAAACTATATGTTTTATTTACTGAATGAGAAAGGAAGCTGCGTTCAGCTTCTGTGCTGATAAAGAAAGGAGCTGAAAATGGCAAAGCTCACACGCGATGCTGTAAATTAATGATCTGTCTATAGCACAATTGTATATGTTTTTGCTGACCGTGCTTACTTATAATTTAGTATGGTTCATTTTGCCCTGTGTCTGACTAGCAACTGGAAGCAGCCAATGATTATAAGAAACTTTGTATGATGTAAATAATCTAATTTTGTAACTTTTACTTGTGTATAAAAAGACCTCAACTAGCAGAAAAGCGGTGTGCATTTAGTTATAGCGTCCTGTGATAGGATTGCTCCCTCTTCGAAAAGAATAAATGGTTTATGATTTAAACTTCCTCCTGCCTGTTTTTCGTAGAGGTTTTGGGTTACCAAGGGGGTGACGGTCATTACTACCACACTAGCTCTTCCACTTTTTCTCCAGCTTTCAGAGGTATGAATGTTAGGTTGTGAGTGAGAATGAGAGTGTGCAAGAATATGCGCTATGATGGACTGAAATTCTTTCCAAGGTAATTTCCTACTTCACCTGATATTACTGCGATACTCTTTGGATACCACATATCGGTACCAATTTAAATGAATTTGATAATGGATGAGTGGATTCTGTTATGCACGGGTACTCCGGTTTCCTCCCACAGTCCAAAGACATGCTGGTTAGGTGGATTGGCGATTCTAAATTGGCCCTAGTGTGTGCTTGGTGTGTGGGTGTGTTTGTGTGTGTCCTGCGGTGGGTTGGCACCCTGCCCGGGATTGGTTCCTGCCTTGTGCCCTGTGTTGGCTGGGATTGGCTCCAGCAGACCCCAGTGACCCTGTGTTCGGATTCAGCGGGTTGGAAAATGGATGGATGGATGGATGTTCTGTAATTACAAATTTTAGGACTCCTTCAAAGATAAGCACAATGAGCTACCTTTAATTGTAAATGTATTGAGATGAAGCTAAATAATGAAAAGCTCCTATAATTGTGGGGCCAGCAAGAACCGTCCACCTTGCTAAGAAACAAAAAAAGAATCCACGCAACAGTCAGAGAATTAAATTTGGATCCTACTGTTTTTGTGAAATGGAAACATCCATCCATCCATTTTCCAACCCACTGAATCCGAACACAGGGTCACGGGGGTCTGCTGGAGCCAATCCCAGCCAACACAGGGCACAAGGCAGGAACCAATCCCGGGCACGGTGCCAACCCACCGCAGATGGAAACATTTAATATAGAAAATCAGAAAACACCAATCTTTACGGTGTGGCAGAGTGGTGGCTCTGAGGCTAGGGATCCGCACTGGCAATCGGAAGGTTGCTGGTTTGAATCCTATAAATGCCAATAGGGACTCTGCACTGTTCGGCCCTTGAGGAAGGCCCTTAACCTGCAATTGCTGAGCGGTTTGAGTAGTGAGAAAAGCGCTATATAAATGCAAAGAATTATTACAACTTTTGCACAACTCATTTTATAGTTCCTTGTGATAAAAGATCATCCAGTAATTGCACTTTTCTTAGTATTTTCAAACATTCAGGTTAAACTTAGGCCTCCTTGCAGTTGGTTAAAATATCTGCTGAAGGTAAGCTGTTTTCCACTTTTATCTTTTGCTCATTGATCCTGTCTGCCTTAGACTTTACCACATAGATGTTTGTATATGTAACTGAGTTTTTAAATTGTGTCTAGATCCAGACCTGGAGGGATATCCAGATTATCCGTCTCTCTTTCCCAGTCTAAGGGGTGAGAGATGTGGTGGCAATAGTGACCCTAGGGCCCTTTAAGGTTTACTGTGCAGTTCCAGGTCTCTGGTCCTAGGACCAGCTGTTGAGACTTTAACAAGTTTGGTTACCCGTTGCAGGCCATTGTCTTGTAGACCTGTGTTTAACAACCCTGACCCTTCTTAGCTCCTCAGTAAAACCCCTAAAGTGGCATAATCCCACCTGAAACTGTGAGACCAGAAAGATATAAGAATCTAGGCCAAATTAATATTAAAGCATTTAAAATTTTATTAAAGCACAATAATAAAATACAAAATTAAAAAGATTAAATGCAAAATTGAAATAATAGAAAAATTATATTCTTACAACAGTTTAGATGAGATTACAAAGATTCAGTCCTTCCACTCTGTCTTCAAGATGATGCTTTCTTATTACAAATCTCGTTTTGTTTATATAATATTTTGTGTCCTAGTGCACAGATCCTCCTGTTAATTTTTGTCCCATTTTTGGACTTTCCCTTTCAGTTAGTTACTCCAAAATGTAACAGTTCAAAAGATCAGCTTAACATTCAAGATTTGTCAAAGGTCTAAAGGTAACTGATAGTTAAAAATCTCAGTTCCCTGTGCCTTAGATCACAAGAAAGTGTCGCTTCTACTGATATTAAAAACCTCCTGTTCAAAGAATGACTTAATTTTTAAATTTCTCAAATTCACAGTTATATCAGCACAATACAAATTTTAGGATTTTGTTATCTGAGTTTCTCCAGTCCATCTCTGGTCCATTCTGGCTTTTAGTCGAGCTTTGGTTAGTGGGCCAGGGTGGTCTGGATTCATAAGAAAGGCTAATGTCCATATAAGCCATTCTTCTTTAAAGAATAAAACTGCATACTCATTTAGATATTCAGTGCTATGTACGCTAAAACATAGTTTTGCTATCGGCACCATTGTTGTGTACACCATAACACAAACCTTTAGGTATTATTTGCATGTTCTACTTTATCTGTATATAGTTTTCAGATCTTCTCCACTAACAATATAAAATATGTTGTGCAAACATTAGTAAATTTATCCATCCACATTTCTATTGGAATACTTTATAGTTACCAAAATGTGGAAGGAATACCACACAGACACACTGAGAGGTACCATCACCAACCACTGGGTCACCAAGCCTTAGTAAAAGTCAGACCTTTCTTGGTTTATATATAGCTCCTTATATTTTTTTAACTTCATTGACTTCTTTCAAGTGGTTGATTCATGCAAGAGAATTTTATACAGCCACCTGATTTTCTTCAAAAATCAGGCAATTACCCCAAACCATACCTCATGTGGTGTATATGTTGCTGCTGATTATGGCAGTATTTTCAGTGCCTTGTAAAAAATTCATACATTTCAGTTTTGACATATTGCTGAATTATACATGTTACTTACAGTATCTTCTTCTTCCAATCTGAATTTCCATTGCAACCAAAGATTTACAAAAAAAGACAAAATTAATTTGTTAACAAATATCTCATGCAAGCCTAAAACCTTTTCTCGGTTTGAAACAAGAATGACCCCATCAGAGTTATGTGTGTTCTTAGATGGCTGAATGGTCCACTCCTTGAGCCACGGATTTTTGGGACAGTGGGGAGAGGTATTTTTTCTCAGTAGCCACTTCAGCAAATATGAGCTCTTCTCCTCCATCTTCCATTACTGTCTTCTATCCACATCATCACTGGGTTGGTCTCAAAATGAGGGGCTGTCTGATCTACTTGAATAAATAGTCAGGTATCTATGCTCTCTTAACTCTAAATTGCCCTAATCAGGATATAATAATTTTCCAGTTGGTCTTGTCTAGTGTAGTACATGATGTCATTATCACATTATTTGAATAAAAACTCTTCTTATAATGTGTCATTGGTTACAAGGTGAGTCTGAAGGAAAGGTAAGAAAACGTAGGCACAGGAAAATTCTAAGAAAATCAGAAATGTTAAAAATGCAACATTAAAAAAAAGTATAAAAATTATATTAATGTACTGAGCATTGACAGGTCCATGATAAGCAAATGTAGTTCCATCATACCACACAGATACTGTCTAGGAAAAGGACATCCATCACAAACTGAATATCTGAGCATGAAAACTTGTGAAAAAGGCAACCAGTCAAAAACATCATGTGCTTATTGGCTAAGATCTTTAAGCATCAAGTACTCTGAAAAGTTGCATCTCTAATTGGATTTCTAAATGGAGAGACTGTTCATTTAAATATGCTTTAACTGTCAAGCTACAGAACTGTTTTTTTTTTTTATTTGACTTCAGGATTTTTTAAATTATTATTACAAGAATATAATTGGCATTGCAATAGATAATACAATCAATAATTAAACATGATAACATGCTACTGGAAAAACTAAAACAAATCAGAGTAGGTAATATAACAACCTCTTCAAAAACAAATTAAAAATAAAATGTATTTCCTTGAAGAAGTAGGGTGTTCTGTGTGCTGTGTGTAATTTGCACGGTTCCCCATTTGTTTTGGTCTCCTCTGGGAATTCCAGTTTCTAACTACATTCCAGTTACAGGCTTTTAGGTTGTTTGGAAATTCTAAAATGGCTCAGTTTAAGTGCATGTCATTGTGCGCGTGCGCTGCACAATAGACTGGAAACTGCTGATGCTGGGATAGGTTTGAATTCTGGCTCTGAAAAAAGAGGATTTGAAAAATAGATGAATATAGGCCTTTAGATTTCTTTGAATTATTTTCTATATGATATATGCAGTGCTGCTTTAAAGGAAGAAGTTTTAATAAAGAACAAAAATGCGCAACTAAAGTTGGCTTGAAATCACTTACGTATGGTACAAGTTTTTTAAACAGTATACAGTATTATTTCTGTTTATCATAAGGATTGATTTTCAAGCCCATCACTGGCTGGTTATGCAGATTAAGTAGTTTCCATTCTATCCAGTGAATACTAAATCATAGTACATGTTATGTGCTTGATTTTATTGGACGATATTAATTTTTAGATAGATAGACAGACAGACAGACAGACAGACAGACAGACAGACAGACAGACAGACAGACAGACAGACAGACAGATAGATAGATAGATAGATAGATAGATAGATAGATAGATAGATAGATAGATAGATAGATAGATAGATAGATAGATAGATAGAACTTTATTTGTTGTGACATCCTTCACATATTCTACAACTCTGTAATGGCCATTGGGACACTGTGATGTGTAGGGCCAGTAACATCACTTCGAGATAGGCCTACCACATCAACAAATTGATTAAAAGGGCAGCCTCAGGTATAGGGCACACTCTGGACCCCCTGGAGTTAGAAGTAGAAAACAGAATGAAAACAAAGCTGAATGTCATTATGAACAATGCTACACATCCTCTAACTGACACACTAACATGAAGTACTTTTAGCCAACAAATTACTCAGTAGAAGTCTCAAGAACCACTACTGGGGCTCCTTTATACCGACATCAACATGCCTGTATAATACCTCACTGTGACTGGGACTGCCAAATCAGAAGTTTTTCATTTAAGTTTTCTTAATTTTTTTGCCATTCTGGTGTATGTTCAGACCATAGCTTGTGCATGTGTGTGTCTATCTATCTATCTATCTATCTATCTATCTATCTATCTATCTATCTATCTATCTATCTATCTATCTATCTATCTATCTATCTATCTATCTATCTATCTATCTATCTATCTATCTATCTATCTATCTATCTATCTACTTTAAATGAATGACATTTCCTAAGAAATAAGAGCATATGCTTTCCCAATGAAGGCACTTTTTTTCAGGAGCCAGGGACTTTTTAGAAACTCAAACTTTTGTAGCATTCCCACTGCAGGAACTTGGGCCATTTGTAGTTCCTTATAGGTAGTTCCTAGTACTTTTTTTTAGCTCCCACTTTAGGAAAAAACTAACAAAGGTCCTGTGGTGAGAAAACTCCTATTGATGTGAACCCTGTTTCATCAAAGCTGAATTAATACATTCAGAGATTAAGCAAATCAGTTAAAATACTATTGCAGGCATTATACTCATCAGATGCACAAATTTCAAATTTTGCCTCATTTCAGCAAAAGATATTGTGGCAGACAACTGAGGATCTTGCCCCACCAGGACACCTGGAGAAGGGACGGACCAGGAGAGGAGCAATATCTTCCCCAGGGCGCAAGATGGCAGCCCCCTTGGATTACATCAGGGCCACAGATGGGAGGCTCAACCCTGTTGGGGTCCGTGGCCACCAACAGGAGGCGCCTGGATGATCCCAGAGCCCTGGATGGCAGCACTTCCACCACACCAGGAAGTGCTGCCAGAAGAGGAACCAAATGCACCTGGAGTGCTTCCGGATACCCATGCAGCACTTCTGCCACATCAGGAAGTGTTGCAGGAGGTTCATCGGGGTGCACCTGGAGTACATCCAGGTGCAACATAAAAGGGGCCACCTCACACCATTTGGAGAGCCGGAGTCAGGTGGAAGAGGATAGAGCTTGCAAGAGAGGAGTGGAGGCTGCAGAAGAAAACAGAGTAGAAAAAGGATTGAGCCGTGTGAGTTCATTGTGGCTGTGCTGTGCTGTATAAAAGAAGAATAAACATGTGTATTTTGGACATCTGGCTGTCTGTCTGTGTCCGGGCTTCTTTCACAATATATTACAGATTAGTCAATAGTTAATTTCATTGTTACATAACTGACATTTCATTTTCTTTAATTCCATCTTCTAACTTTATTTCCTAAGAAATTTCTTCACTAGTTTGGCTGAATTTCTCTAATCTGAAAGGATCGGCATTTAAGGTCTGCAAAGTGGATCATGAATGCAAATTTGTTTCTTTTGCTGTTTATTATTAATATTTACATAGAAATGTTCTGATTTTCATACATGCTATTCATAATTTTCTTCTTAGTGTTAATACAAAAATAATGAATACTTAAAAAAAATTGTCAAAAATGAAAGAAATGTTTTGTGTAATCTATCTTTATTGTGTTTAGATTTTGACTGGCTTTGTCTTTGCTTACTCCTTGTTTTTTGATTATTTCTATTGAATGGCTAACGGCATACTTCTTGTCTTTTGGCCACTATTATCATTAATAATAGTATATCCACAATGTCCTTAGCTGCTCTAAACCTCTCACGAATGTCCATAACAATACTTTATCTGTAGGACCCAATTCTTAAAGTGGTGTTTACCATAAGTATCAAGGATATAGTAAAGGTCAGTTTTGAGCAAGTGTGAGCATGCAGTGAAATGGTATATAGTAACTAAGTCAAATCACATGCATCATAATTCAAATGCATCTTTTTTCATACAGTAAATAAAAGCTTAAAACATGCATCCAATACCTGTCTTTACAAGAATGCGACTGCTGCCACTTTGTGTGAGATTGACTACTTCATTATACTGTAGTTCAAACCAACATTTGCAGAGATATAATAGCAATATCAGTGCCACCACTGGCAGATACTGAAGATAGTGTTTGCAGTATTTTTGTTTTAGAGTTGAAGATTTCCTATTGTTTTCTCAATTGTAAGATGGCAATGCTGTGATATAGTGACCACATTAAAAGTCAGAAACAGAAAGAGGCAGTCAACTTTGAATTTGTCAATGTATATGGATGTACATTCTGTATGAATCATGGCACCATTCGCTTGGTATGCACATGTGTAATGCTTGTAGGCCATACATTTGCACTGCCACTGCAATCTATAACCAGTGGTTTTAACCAAACTTACGTCTGTTAAATGGACGCCTCAAACAATCAAGGGCTAAATGTCAGGCTTTTGCAGCGTACTCTTCAGAGGCAGTACAGTATAGGTATAGTATAGCAAAGACTTCAAGCACCAGCCTAGCTGAACCCCAATGTAGTCAGTTAAACACCTTTACCAAAATAAGTTCACCTGATCTTTGTAGAATAACTACTCACTTATCACCATCCACACGTGTCCTTGGTCCAGTCCCTTACAGGCTTTTTTACAGACGTCTCAACAGTGCTTTTGATATACGGTAGTTAATTGTTTATTGGACAAGAACATTTTTCCTGACTCTGTAAAAACTGCTGTAGTTAGGCCTATTTCAAATCTGTCTCTAACCTGCCTTTTTAAAGTAACATTTTGGAAAATCTAGTTTTCCAACAATTAAGTGAATGCTTGAAAAGTTTATTCTGGATAAGTATTAGTTAGGTTTCAGACTAAATCCTAATATAGAAACAGAATTGGTTAAAGTAGTCACTGACTCGCGTCTTAATACCGATTCAAATAATCTATCAGTTCTTATTCTATTAGATATGAATGCAATATTTGACACCATTGATCATAGCATTCTTATTGACAGTGATTTGGACTTTCTGGCAATGCTTTGAGTTGTTTTCACTCTTATATCACAGGTAGAAAATTCTTTGTCATTTGTGGCATTTATACATCAGAGATCCATTATATTATGTATGCGGTGCCACAGTGATTTATATTGAGTCCCTTATTATCGCAATCTACATGCTGCCATTAGGACTGATCATTTCAAAAAATAAAGGGAATTATCACAGCAATTCACACAATACAGAGATTTATTTGTTGATAGTACCTGATAACCGTGAGGCTCTAAATCCTCTGACAAAGTGTCTATACCAGCATCAAGGAATGGATAAGTAATAATTTACTTAAAGTTAACTAAGAAAAAACTGTTTTACTTATTGGCAACAAATATAAATTGAGGACCATAGAAATAATATAGGCTATCTGTCATTACAAATAAGGCCAGAAGTAAAGGATTTAGGATTTTATAATTGGAGCTAAATTTCAAATCACACATTAAGCGTATAGCTAAGACTTCATTCTTTTATTTAATAAGCATTGCATAAGGAAGTTTTTTATATCACTGCAAGATGCTGAAAGGTTAATGCATTCATTTGTCTTTAGCCATCTAGATTATTGTAATGCACTCCTTTCAGAATTAACAAAAAAAGATATGTCAGCTGGGAATTAGTCCAAAATGCAGCAGTAAAAATTTTAATGTAAAAGAGAAAATCTGAGCATATTTCACCACTCTTAGCATTACTGCACTGGCTGCCTGTTTTCTTTAGGACTGATTTAAAACACATTTAATTGTATGTAAGGTTCTAAACAATGACCTTTTTTGGAATGCTTGACCCCCTAGATCCTGATTGTAATCATTGATCCTCTCACACTGGACATACCTCATGGCGGCGCCCGTGCAGGCTGCGGCTTACAGAGCTCCCGAGTCAGTTGTGTTTAGTGTTAATCTTTGTTCGTCTTTGTCAACTAGTATAAGAAAAGAAGTAGATTTAAGTGATAGTGGTATGCAGACATACATTTACGAGTGGCAAATCCTGCACGTTTTCCGAAGAAACTGCACCGAAATATCCAGTGAGGTGACAGAGATGCTCCGCAGCCTTTGCTTACTTCGGCAGCCTGAGAAGCTGAGCTGGCGAAAACGCAAGCGCAGCGATCGGAAGCAGAAACGAGGTAAACGTGGCAGTGTTAGCACAAGACTAAAAACTAACCCAACCAGACCTGCGATACCATGTATTCTGCTTGTGAACGTCCGATCGCTGGACAACAAGCTGGATTATATAAAGCTGCAGCAGGCCAAGCAGTGGGAAATGAGAGACTGTTGCATCTTTATTTTCACTGAGACATGGCTCCAGGAAAACATTGCAGACTCGGCCATCCAGCTAGATGGACTGACCATCTTCTGAGCGGACTGAGACGCCTCTTTGTCCGGTAAGACGTGTGGGGGCGGACTGTGTGTTTATGTGAACAGAGAGTGGTGTACGAACGCTGCCTCAGTTGTGTGACACTGCTCCCCACTGATAGAGATTTTATCAGTAAGGTGTCTGCCTTTCTACCTGCCGAGGGAATACAGTTGCGTGCTGGTGGTTGCCGTCTACCTCCCGCCTAGCGCAAATGCTAACCAGGCGCAAGCAGAACTCTACAAGATCATCAACAAACTGCAAACGACGCACCCCAAGGCATTTTTCATTATTGCTGGAGACTTCAATCATGCCAACTTGAAGTAATTTCTCCCAAAATTCTCCCAGAATGTGAACTTTGCTACTAGAGGGGGAAGCTGTCTGGACAATGTTTACATGAGCGCTCCTGACGCCTACAAGGCCCTATCCTACCCCCACCTTGGCTGTTCAGATCATATCAGTGTTTTTTTGATCCCTGCATACAAGTCCCTACTGAAACGCACTAAACCAGCCCACAAGAGCATCAGAGTGTGGCAGGTTGGTGCTGTTTCAGCTCTCCAAGACTGCTTCGAATTGACAGACTGGGACATTTTCAGAGAGGCTGCTATGGATGGTGCCTCCATCAATCTGGAGGAGTACACAGGCTCTGTGACTGGCTACATCTCCAAATGCATAGAGGATGTTACTGTTACCAAGAATGTTACCACAAGAGCCAACCAAAAGCCCTTGATGACAAGAGAAGTGCACAAGCTGCTCAAGATCAGAAATGCAGCCTTCAGATCTGGAGACAAGGCCGCCCTCAGGGTGACCAGAGCCAACCTGTCTTGCACTATAAGGAGAGCTAAGTGGGCATACGCGCAGAGGATCAACAAACAATTCAGCAGCACCAGAGACACACGTCGTACTACAAGCCCAACCCACACAGCAGCGATGGTGATGCCTACCTTCCGGATGAGCTGAACAACTTCTTCACATGGTTTGAGGCGCAGAACAAAGAGCCTACGAGAAAAGCAAGACCTCTCTTCACTGACCAGGTACTCTGTCTCTCCATAACTGACGTGAGGAGGATTCTATCCAGAGTCAATCCACGCAAGGCTGCAGGACCTGACAACATACCTGATCATGTGCTCAAAGAATGTGCCAGTCAACTGGCTGGTGTCCTCACAGACATCTTCAACACATCTCTGAGCCAGTCATCAGTCCCAGCATGCTTCAAGTCGACCACCATCATACCAGTGCTGAGGAAGCCATCAGTGACATGCCTGAATGACTACCGACCAGTTACACTCACGCCAATCATAATGAAGTGCTTCGAAAGGTTAGTCATGTCACACATAAAGACTAATCTCCCTGCCTCCCTTGACCCTCTTCACTTTACATACCATTCAAACAGGTCAACTGAGGATGCCATATGCTCTGCCCTTCACCTCTCCCTGACACATCTGGATAAAAAAGACACATATGTCAGGATGCTATTCATAGACTTTAGCTCTGCCTTCAACACAATCATCCCACCAAAGCTGGTTATAAAACTGAGCGGGTTGGGCCTGAACACCACCCTCTGCAATTGGATCCTGGACTTCTTGAAAGAGAGGCCCCAGTCAGTTCGGATGGGCTACAACACTTCCAGCATCATCACACTGAGCACTGGAGCACCTAAGGGCTGCGTGCTTAGTCCACTGCTGTTCACCCTGCTGACTCACGACTGCACAGCCACGCACAACACCAACCACATCATCAAGTTTGCAGATGATACGACGGTGCTGGGACTGATAAGCAGGGACGATGAAACAGCATACAGAGATGAGGTGGAACGGCTGTCCGCATGGTGTGAAGACAACAATCTATCTCTCAATGTCGACAAGACAAAAGAGATAATCGTGGACTTCAGAAAATCACGTCCTGCCCACATCCCACTCAGCATCAACGGTTTAGATGTGGAGACTGTTAGGAGTACCAAGTTCCTCGGTGTGCACATAACTGAGGAACTTATGTGGACACATAACACCTCATCACTAATCAAGAAAGCCCAGCAGAGACTACACTTTCTGAGGCGGATGAAGCGAGCAAGTCTGCCCCCTTCCATCCTCACCATGTTCTACAGAGGCACCATTGAGAGTGTTCTGACCAACTGCATCACTGTCTGGTATGGCAACTACAACATATCCGACCGCAAGCGCCTGCAAAGGATAGTTAAGACAGCAGAGAGCATTATTGGGGTGCCTCTCCCTTCACTACAGGACATATTTTACAAACGCAGTGTCCGCAAGGCCTGCAGCATTGTTCAGGACCCCTTACACCCCTCACATGGACTTTTCACACTTCTGCCATCCAAGAGAAGATACTGCAGCATCAAAGCCAGATCTGCCAGGCTGCAGGAGAGTTTTTACCCCTAAGCTGTTAGACTCCTTAACACCAGGCTGTCCCCTGGGACCTTCCACACGGCCTCAACCACCTCTAAAAACAGAACTTTTATACATGTGAGCCACTGTCCTGCAAAGACAAGTGTACATGTAGAAAACAACTGAAAATCTCATACTGACCTTTAAATATTTTGACACTCTTGATATCCTTCTGCTGTGAAACATTCTGACCTGTCATTGTTTACACGTCTTAAACAACTATTAGCATACACTGATAATTTCTGTATTATCTCTATTATTTATTATATTACATATCTTACATATCAATATTGCTGCTACTTCTTTGTCCTATTTTTAAATTTTAAATTTTAATTTTATTTTTTAATTTATTTATTGCACGTCATGTTGTTACACTGTGGACCCTGAGCGTCGCAATTTCGTCTATCTGTATATTTGTATATGGTTGAGATGACAATAAAGTTCACTTTGACTTTTGACTTCGACTTTGGATTGTTCAGTATTCAGAGAGTGAATCATAAAAGAACTGGTGAGGTGGCTTTCAGTTCATACGCACCAAAAATCTGGGCTATTTTACTGTTTAGAGATACTCTGGGCCAGTAAAGCCGAACACTTCTAAAAAACTGATAAAAGCACACCTCTTTGATCTGTGTGTTTTCTACTTTGTGTGTTCTTCCGGTACCCTGTAGTGGTACTGTGTACTATGGCTTCCTAACCTAAGTATGCTGAAGCTGCCTGATATGCTGAAAAGATGAAGAGAACAAGATGGAGAACTCCACAAGACTATCCTGTTAATGGTGTCACATTTATGGACTATAGAGTTTCCAATAATATTAGTCAAAGGAGTAAGAGATCATGCACAAAATGTAAAGATATGGGCTTGATCGTCCATGTGTTGCCCTTAATTTCACTTGGTATTGACTGAAAAAAATAAAGAAATATAGAGAAGGACTGCTGTGTGAATTCCAAATCTGTCTCCACTAAAGCCTTGGTTTAAATGCAACTGTAATATCAATAAGGGAGCTATTATACAATAAGTAGAAACCAACTGAGCCACATAGACTCTAAATTATGTGGCACTGTAAGCTTTAATTGAATAACCTAGAATTGACTGGTATACTGCAACACAATTTTAACAATGTTAAAATATATTTGGCAGAAATTAAAGTTAAAACAACACCTGTAGAAGGAATATCATACTACACATTAAGGTTTTGGACAGCGTATGTAGACTAAATATTAATTTTAGTATGCCTGCAAGACAATAGATGTATGGTTAGGAATACATAAATGTTCCAATGCATGAGACTGGAATGCCAAATAGTGAAGCTTGTAGAATAAACAGCTCAGGATACTTCGGGCATCAATTAGTGAAACATTTTGCTACATTTCACTGACAATTTACTGAGCACCAATCTGACAAAATCCACGCCTCATACCTAAACTTGAACGTAAAATTGCATAAATGTAAAATTCCTTGATAGATTTAGATGTTGTAAAGCAGGAGAAGGAGAAATGAAAAATCAGTGCCACATTACAAACCAGAATTAAGGCTCCTTCCATGCGAATCATTTCAAATAAGTTAACATCTTTATATTTAACCAAAGAATGAAAACTGCATGCACTTTGACATTTGCATTTAGATTTTTTGCACATTAGCCAAGGATTATAAAAATTTTGCTGCAGTGCAATATTCTTTACAGGACTCTTATAAGCAGGAAACAGGGAGGCAGCACATTTTCAATTTAATTTAATGGCTGACTCACACTGGTTTTAACAGGACATATATGCCAAGACAGTAGTTTAAAATGAATAAAGTGCAACGTAAGTTCTTTCAGCACTAACAGAAATATATCAGATTTTTTTGTTTTTTGTTTCAGTAACTAGAAACAAACAGAAGGCCAGTAAACACCCCTGACAGGCAAGCCTTACCCAGCTCAGAAAAGATATGAAGTTCTTGGGTGGAGAAAATGTAGGAAATCCTATGAGCACTTTAGACCATCATCAGTGAGAGTGCTGCTTAGGATAAAATGAATGCATACGTTTTGGGAACTGTAGTTTCTGCAGGCATCATTAAGGAAATGCTTTCTGGTAGGCTGAAATGGCACCAGAAATACTCCAGAAATAAGCTTCTGGACATTGTGTTTTTAATTGTTTCATCATTGTGTTTGTGTCATGCTCCTATCCTTCCTTGACGTAATTACTGCACTGCAAATGCCAACATTATTTTAAATCTGAAATTTTATTTGGAAAATGTGACAGATGATATTTTTCTTTGTTTTTCACATGAAATACCTCCTATAATCACCAAAATTTACAACATTGAACGCTGGTGCCGAGGTGTGAATTTTCTGCATATCTTCTCTGGCAGGCACTTGACTATATTTGTATATTCTTTTTTACCTCAACAAAACCTCTCCTGCCATTGTTATTGACATTATTGAGTATTGCTGCCCAAATGTAAATTGTTATCTCTCTTCTGTAAGTAAATAATAATTAGGGAAAATGTCTCACATTGTTTTACTAGCAAGATGGAGAAAATTATAGACAAATCCTAAAAACCTGTCATTGCTGCAGATATTTCCGAGAGGTAAAAACTCTCTTGAAATGGCATCATAAGGTGCACAACCAGCATCAGTTTGATGTGCGTAAGGAAAACATGTGATATGACACATTGTGCATGGAAAAGGCAACAAGGGAGAGAAAAATGGAGGAAGGCAGCTCACTCGCTGTATTTTCACAGACACGGCAGTACAGTTGTTTCCTTTCCCCATGTCAGATTGACACTAGCTACGTTCTTCATATGCTTACAAGTTTGCTGCTATAACAGACACTTGAACATAATAAGTTTATTAACATCTACTCCTGATATAATGTTGACATCCTTTCACTCATTGCAAGTCAAGAAACTCGACAAGTCTGACATCAAATTTTGGAAAGCTACTGAGATAAATAACAAATATACTGTATACCAAATGGTATTCTGTATTCACAAAAAGATACCACTCCAGGGAAAAACAGACTGTGACTCTGGTTACAAATGCTGCTGCAAGAATTATTACAAGAACAAGAAAATACAAACACATAGCTCCAGTTCTTAAATCCTTACACTGGCTCCCAGTTAAGTATAGGGCAGATTTCAAAATCCTCCTTTTAACATACAGTATAAAGCCTTAAATGGCCAAGGTCTGGCCTACTTGTCTGAAATTATCATGACTTATAAACCAGAATGTACATTAAGATCTCAAGGTGCCGGTCTGCTTATGATTCCAAGGATTAATAAAATAACTGGAATGGTCTGCCTCCTACTGTAAGAGATGCCCCTTCGGTCTCGGCTTTCAAATCCCGGCTGAAGACTCACTACTTCAGTTTAGCATATCCTGACTAGAGCTGCTGATTAACTGTACAGACTGCATCTCTGTTGTCAGTCATTTGAACTAAAACATACGTAACATAATAGTTATAATTTGTTACTAACCCTCACCTATTCTGTTTCTCTTCTTGGTACTCAAATGAGGCACTTGGTGCCATGGCCCACCTGCCAAGTTGTTTTGCCTGCCTAAGGTAAAATCATCTTTGATGGAGGATCACAGGAATCGTGGGAAGGAGGGGTTCTTTCATTGGATTGGCTGGTCCAGCACTGGCCAATAGGGGGAGGCAGCTTGATGGCCAAGGTCTCCAGGACTCTGAACAAATCCAAATCATATTATGTAATATCATGTACTGTTAAATTCTGCTCTGTACATGTAATATTTTTATTTTACTATTATATTGTATTGAGGATTACTTGTGTTCTGTTCTGTGTATTTTATTGCATTTACCCTCTTTTTTTGACACCCACTGCACGTCCAACCTACCTGAAAAGGGGTCTCTTTTTGAACTGCCTTTCCCAAGGTTTCTTCCATTTTTTTCCCTACAAGGCTGGGGGGCTGTCAAATGGCAGGGCTTGTTAAAGCCCATTGCAGCACTTCTTGTGTGATTTTGGGCTATACAAAAATAAATTGTATTGTATTGTTATGTGACTTGTTGAGCCTTTCACAGACAATATTTTCATATCATTTTCCATGGCAAATAAAAGACAAGCCTGCACAGTACGATGGACAGACTAAAATAGGAGTTGTCTCCCTCGGGAAGGTATTACAAGAGATGGTCAAATCAAACACATATCTAGTGCAGAGACAGGGCCACGTGAGATATTGCACATGCAACAAAATAAAAGTGAATGAAATACAACCTTTTTCTTGTACAGGAGCCTCCTACAGTGTAAAAAATGAGTGCAGACTACCAAAACAAAATGTTTTATAATCAGTACATTATGCTACTTTTCATTTACATACATATTCTATTCTACATACAATACATATTCATACATAGACACATGAAGAGATGTTCTAGAGGAAAAGTGCCCAGACTTTCTTGCCTCACAATCTACTTTTAAAATGACCAACATAACATGACATAACAATTAAAAAAAAAATCCTTTAGTTTAAATATTGAGGGTCCCCACCTTATTCTGGTGACTTGCACCGCATGGAATCAGCCAGGTTTGCATAATCAGGGCAGTAGCTGCTGACAGCTAGTCTCAAGCAGACCTACAAATGGTTATCAGTCAGGGTAGACCGGTATTTGGATTTAATAATCTTCATTTGAGATACTAGTGATTCACATAAATAAGTTGATCCAAAAACACATGTTGCACATTTTCTGAAATTTGGACACAGTTCTTCAGAGAGCAAGTTCCAATAATGCCCAGCTGTCCCAGTCTAAATCAACCTCAGCATCATCTCCAAATGGAAAGCACATAAATGTGACACTCAGCTCAAGTAAAGTTTTGAAAACATTTCTCAAAGTCTGACCAGACATTTTGAATCTGCTCTATGTTGCGCTCACAGTTAAGTCGCATGACATTCTTTTCCCAATTTGAAATGCTTCAGCTTTGAGGAGAGTAATTGTAGTTTTTGCTCCAAAGCATTATCTGAGCTGATCATGTCAACTACAGTTTTCTCTGTACCTCGCAGCTCTAAATTTAGCTCATTTAAATGCTGGTCAGATCAGTTAGAAATACCATTGCTTGTTCTCAATTTGTCCATATTCTGCATTTTTTGTAACTAGGACAAACTCTTTTATCTCAGAAAGCAGCTCTCTAAATTGTTGCAAAAATGAGCCCTTACTCAACCACTTAACATCAATATGCAGCAACAGATATATGTGCTTTTTGTCAGCTTTTCTTCTAGATAAGAACAAAACCAATGTCTCTGAAGGAATTTTCCTCAAATGGAACAAGCAATTATCACAGACACATCCATGACCTCTTCATGTTTGGCATTTTCACACATCGCGTTTGCTTGTGTATTAGCCAGTGACAATTAAGGAAGTCAGAAAATGTGTCCTCCTCTTTGCATATGGTAAAGAATCCATTTGAAAAGCCCACCATTGCTGGTGCTCCATCTGTGGTAATTGATAGCTACTTAAACATGGGAAGTTGTATTTTATTAATAAAAAATCCTTGAATTTCTAAAAAATGTCCTCACAATGAGGTAAAATTGTTAGCAGTTCATCGTTTGCTGAAATGTCTTTAATGAAGGTGTACAACTGTACTGTATAGCTTAGGTCTGTTGTCTCATCAAACTGGAGTGAAAAACATACACAGTTATATCCTTTTGAAGTTGCTGCATCATTTCATCAAATCCCAATGCCGTGTAACCCTATCTCTCGATAGCTGAAAAGATTTAATAGTGTGCACTATTTCAGTTTTGTTTTTAAATAATGAATTAATTAATATGCTGCCTCAACAAATGCCTTTTTTATCATTTCTCCTTTTTTAATGTTTGACAATAACATGACTCACCCAGAATGATGCTTTTGTGGCTACTGTTGCTTTTGAGCTTGGTTTTGGTAAAAAGTGACAACTGACCAGTTAACTTAGAAAAAAAAGGTGAAAGAAGTGAAATCTAAGTTTGTTTGGGAATCACTGTCATAGTTTTTTTTTAAGTGTTTGAAGATGCCTCTTCACATGTCCTTTCTTCAGAATACCGATGTATGCTTGGCACATTTAGAATATGATATTGTGATTAAAAAAAAGTCTTCCTCCCATTCTACAATGAAGTGGTAAATTTTTATTTCTAGATTACAGTTTTGATGTCTATACAAGACATTGTTGAAGGATTGTATATGAATAAGGCTAGCTTGTGTAATTTTCAGCTAAAGCCAGTTTTACATTTTTCTAGTCTTCTACACACTGCAACCTAAGAATATGCGAGAATATAACTAAAACCTGTGTCTATTTTTTATTGTAACTGTAAGGCCAGGGGCCTCATGTATAAACGGTGCGTACACACAGAAATGTTGTGTACGAATCTTTCCACGCTCAAATCGCGATGTATAAAACCTAAACTTGGTGTAAAGCCACGCACATTTCCACGGTAACTCATACCTTGGCGTACGCAATTTCTCCGCTCGGTTTTGCAGACTGGCGGCACCCAGCGTCAAAGCAGTGCTACTGTTCCTGTGTGGTTACCCTTTCTTAGATCCACATCCACAGCGGCGGCTTTATGAAATACACTGAAATTAACCACATATCGTTCATAAATTTAATGCATCTGATTGTAATTAACCTGTAACAATATAATGGTCCACAGAATGGTCAAACTACTGTTCCTGTGTGCTCATCCTTTCTTTCTTAGCTCCACATTCCTGACGCGGCTTTATAAATACACTGAAATTAACTGCATATTGTTTATTAGTGTAATGCATCTGATTGTAATTAACCTGTAGCAATATAATGGGCCAGGGAATAGCCATAGTATTCCAAATACCATAACTGCTTTAGCGTTGTTACGCTCACTGCATCTTGTTCTTCTTTTTGCTGTTCCCGTTAAGGGTTGCCACTGCGGATCATCTTTTTCCATATTACTCTCACTGCACCACTCAGAGTATTTATATCACTGTATCTGAGTGTGAATCACAGCAGCAGATGATCGGAAAGAGAATTATCGGTATACAGTTTCAAGTACACACTACCTCAACCACGGCAAAAAGCGTCAAAGCCTTTCCTGTACGGACCTCGCGTTTCAGAAACAGTTTCATCCCAAGAACTATAAACGCACTCAATCAGTCCATCAAGTGCTCCTTGTAGAACTGTTTGTACTTATAAGTACAATTACCTCACTGTAAACTTACACTACAGTTATAATATTGCACAACCTGCGCTACTTTATAAAGCAAGTATGATGACAATATCATTTTTAAGATGAAATGCAGCAAAATATGTTGCTTATAGTATACAGATAAAACTTTAACTTCATTTAAATAATCTGTATTGTTAATAATTAAACATGTGAGGACACGGTGCCGCAGCGTATAGCTAGTTCAAGGATAGCTCCTGCCTTGCGCTGTATTCTTGCTGGTGCTGACGCGACACTGGAAGGATAGACGAATAGAATAATTAAACATGTACTATGAAGATATTTCAATGTTCCTTAAAAGTTTTGAAGAATCGGCGTTCAAAGCTTACAAATGGCTTAACGTCTATTACAGAGCTGATTGTGTGGCGATTGGAGAAAGAAAAGTATGGACAGGAATTGGAGGTTAGTACGTTTGAAAGAGACAGTACTTCTGTAATAAATTATTTCATCGAAGGTCGCACATGGTGCAGCAAGCCTCTTGCGTGAGATATGAACAATCACTGCGCCACCGTGTTCCCATGTTTAATAACATGCTTTCATTCCTATCATCATGAAAATGATATCACGTATACATCTCAGTATTTTAATTATTCAGAGAGCTGTAATATCTCGAATGTAATGGATTCTGTGTCCTGTCGGAGAAAGAGAAAGAACGGAAGCACGTAGTGATTCATACATATAGAGCACATAGAAGATCAAACACAGAACAAAGCATTTAACATGCTACTTGAGAAACTAGTAAATTAAACGATTTTAAGATGAAGTTTATGATGTTCTACTTTAATGGCAAAACAAACTACGTGATAAAAGTGGAAATTTCGAGATTAAAGTTGACATTTCGTGCTTTTTTCCCACTGTGTGCCTATGTTTTTTGTTTGTACCCTAATACGCTTTCATATGACACTCAGACGGTGGGCTACGACTTGCCTTTTCACGGCGACTTTGATATGTGATTTCTTTTTTATTTTGGGCACTGTGCGACTTTGTGAATTTGATCTTTCGAGTTTTTCCGACACTCTGTCACTTGATCAACTTTCTTTTGTTGATTATACCACTGTTTAAACCAACAAATAGTACGTTTTTCCTTTGCCTCCACTTGGTATTCGCTGAAATTCTTATATTTTCCCCTGTGCTTTTCCCATTGTCTTTTCACAGAAGGCTATTTATATTGATTTGCATATTCAAAGAGGCGTAATTCTGGGAGGAGTTGGGGCGAGACAGAAGGCGCGTGCACGTGCGTTACTTTTCATGCTGATCGGGATTTATGTAGTGGAAGAACGTGAAAGTATGCGTGCGCACAGATTCCTGCATCTGGATTTTTCTGTGCGTACGCACAATCCCGCTTTTGTGCTTATGCCATGTTATAGTGTGAGTTCTACGCACGGCGTTATACATGAGGCCCCAGGTGAAGACGCATGCTCCAGCGGAAGCTCCTGCTACGCAAGTGTTGTACTGTTTATACTTGTGCGCATATTTTACGTAAATCTGGAGGAATCCACCAGGTGGCAGTGCGAGATATTATCACGGTGAGAACAGGTTTGGTTTCGCTGTCTTGTGAATTGCCTGGAACACCTATTAAATTCTGATGACACCTTACCGCAATATCTCTGAAAAGGATGTTTAACGATTAAATCCATCAATCCAGGGATGTGTCCATTCCAGCAAGCATTGGGCACAAGGCAGAAACAATCCCTGGATGGGGCCTCAGCTCATCGCAAGGTGAATACAAGCACTCACATACACTATTGTCATTTTAGGGTCACCAAATCTGCATATCTTTGGAAGGAAACCGGAGCTCACTGTGGAAACCCAGCAGGAAAACATGCAAACTCCAGGCAGGGAATACCAGCGATGTGACTCCCTGCGAGACAGCAGCGCTAACGCTCCGCCACTGTGTCACCCCATGTGTGTAATTATTAACAGTATTCATTATTTAAACGAAATTAACGATTATTTTAATGCATTTCATCATGAAAGTGATATCAAGTATAAATCTTAGGATTCTAAATGTGCAGAGAGTTGGAATATCATACATTTAATGTGTTCTGTGTGGTGATCTATTTGCCGCTGCTGTCAGGTCAGGAGGGAAGCCCTAGAAAAAAAAAAGGCACAAAAGATGGTATGTGAGACTTTTAAAATGTATCGTGTCATTACGATCGGGAATATGTGACACTTGAATATAAAAGCACCACAAATGCATCTGTATGTCTCCGTTTTGCTTCACCACATCGAACCATTCATCAAACATCGAAGCATGCACATCGATCCCATAATGATCCGCAAAGCAGCTTTCTGTCAGATGTAGATAGTAAACAGAGACTCTGACGTCACATTCCAACTTTTATGACACTGCGCCCCACCCCGAATTTTTGCTGGTACTGCAACTTGCACACGCATCGCATTAATTTCTGAGGACCTGCTCAGAGGACATCTCAAATGAACGCTGGGAACGCGTGGCAGCCATGATGCATGCGCGTATGCATTCTGAGTATGAAGTATAAACCAGCCCTAAGAGTCAATCTTAGAAAGTTAATGTTTGATGTTAAATTCATATCGTGTTTGCTTAATTCCAATAATAGAATTCCTTATAGCTCTTTATATGTTCCTTATAGCTACCTAGAATATGATATAGCCTTTCACCCCCTGTAAGTTAACATAAGATAGAACTTTCTTAGCAACATCTGTAGAACAGAGTGTTAATGAAGCCAGTGAGGAAATAGTCCTACTGATCACATGTTAGATATGTTTGTAAATATAATTGGAGATGGTATACAGTTTTCTGACTGAATGACTGTATGACCAAACTTAGAGAAATGAAACAGGCTATGACTGCAACAAGCATCTTTCTTTATTAAAAAAAAAACTCAAGCAATTAATTATTTCTGAAACTGCAGACAAAGAGCTGAGGTTAGCATTTAATTAAATGAAACCTTACACTACTAGCAAGAACAAAAATTAAAACTAGAAATTGGTTGAACTGACATCTTAAAAGTCTATTTGAGGTCGCTGGCAATCAAAATGGAGTAAAAGAATCATCAATTTTTTTCAGTGATTTGCAAAAAAGCTGTTATTAGTCTGCAATGAGCAAGAGATTATCTAAAAGTGCAGTAACGAGAACACAAATTTTAACTAGAATGCTGCTGTGTGTTAGGAACTCATTAAATATCATGCAATATTGTCATAGTTTTTTTCAAATTATTATTATTTTCATTTGTGTTGCTATTTTTCTCATCTTTGTGACATAATCACAACACCATTTTTTTTTTCTATGGATGCTTTCATTATTGTTATACATGGGCGCCACCAGATTATTTATGGCAACAATGCAAACTGCCAGTCACAGGGTCAAAGTTAATGAGGTATGTGATGGCATCCTTTACAGGCCATCATTATTTAAGGATTTATTTCCAGTATTTATTTCTTATATTTCTGTGTATCTTGACTTTGTGATTAAATGTATTATTATTATTTTAATGTTTACGCAGAGCCATTTTGTTTATCATATTCTTATGCAACAGCAATAACTATAGTTAGTTAGAATCCTCTGTTGTCACCATGTAACAGAAGGAAGGTGTTTCAATTGTCATCATCACCCCGGTAGTATTAAAGATGGCAAAAACGCTAGCTTCCATGTTCTTGTTTGTGGGTATTGTGGGTGAATACTTTGTGGATATTTAAAATCTAAATCTATTCAGGGAAATTAAGCTTTGCGAGCTAGACTATACTATGACTTTTGGTTGGCGTTATGGACTTTGTTTGCAAGATTTAAAGATATTGTGGTGTTGACCTTATGCTTGTTTAAAAGAGTACTCTTTTGTTTTCTCCTTTTGTATTTAGTCCACTTCCCCATTCACTGCTTTGTTCCTGAGCTGCTAACTTATTACAGACACTATAAAAGATGGCGGGCAAGGATAGCATCTGAAGTCTTAATATAAAGAAGGGAACAACCATTTCAGTAGTCTTACACTAGAGCATTTCAAAAAGCAATTAATATTTAGTTTTTAGGTTGATGATGACTTTTGAAGATACATTTTGATTAATGTCTTGGTTCTGCTGTATTATCACCAATGTGTTTTCCCTGCCTGGTTATTTATTTTGTTTTATTTAGGTTTTGTTAAAATTGATCTATTATTTGTCTTGTTCACATGATTTATGTTAGTTTTGCCTCTTATTTGTATTTACCACTTTAAATATGTGTCCATTCTGTGTGTTCTGTGGGTGGTACCCCAAGACACAGGGTCACCCCGATGTCACTGTTGTTGGGATCTCCCTTTGGCTATTTGTTGAATCAAAGAAAGAATCTAAGGATTGGATCATTGAGGTTGTGATATTTCTGGGTTTTGTGGATTTTTGCTTTCATTTTTGAAAATGGTAACATTTCCGTGTAGGTTTTTAACACCTAAAAAGCAGACAATTTCAGGACAACATGAGAGCTTTCTACCTCATAAATACTCTTTTAAAATTGTACAAACTTTTTTTTTTTAACTTTGAAAATAACAAGCACCTGTGTCACTTTTAGATTTACATTTCTTAAGGCATCAGATGTGCAAACAAGCATTGAGCTTTGTAAAACAATTTTTTTTCCTCCCAGTAATCCAATCTTATTTCAAGAAGGCATATAAATTGAATTAGAATGAATTTCAGCCTATTTCTGTCTTATCAGTTTGGAAGCACTGGATTTCTCACCCTTCTGTGGTGATATAAATTTGAAAAACTTGGACAAAAGGACAAACCCTTTAATTTTTTGCTTGTATCATTTTTGCGGCTGTAATTTGTTCTTCAGTGGCTCAGTGTTTAACTGCATGTATTTAATCAAAAATATTTTTAAAGTAAATAGCTAAACCTTAATCTGTTCCTTATTAATATGAACAAAATACTTTTTAGCAAGAAAAAGATACATTGGTATTTAGATTTTTACTTTAAATGCCAACAGCCATTAATGTTTTAACATGATTATACAGAATACTTTACAAACACACAAATGTATTCATTTTCTTCTTTTGATGTTTAACTTAAATATGATGAACCATATTAATTTTACAATTATATCTTCACTTTTGATTTGAGTTCATATTTTCATCTAAATGCTATAAAATATATTAGCACTTTATCTGAAAGAGGGCAGCTCAAAAAAACAATGCTATATTATTTAGTGTGACCTGTGTGATGCAACACAGGCAAATCTAAATCATGTCCTGTGTGGCTGCAAGGTCTTAATTTGCCCAGGGACAATACAGATGACAACATGACCGGGTGTTAAGGAAACTAGGGGAACTACCAGAGCATATGAGAGCATTTGCAAACAAATCTTAATGTCAAAAAAGTACACCTATATCCTCAGACAATTTAAAAGTAGACTTTTGTATAGATATTTAAAGAGTAGCACATTTGAGTAAATAGTTATAGTATATGTAAGATAAAAGTTATTTATTGTCACTTACCTGTTGTGTTAGCGCTCCAGCAAAGGAGAACACAGTGATGAGGCAGACGACTCACAGGTATGCTCCAGGATTCAAATTGGCAGAACCCTCAGGCCATCTGTCCAAAGCCACTTGCATGAAGAATTAGCAAAAAGGAGGTGAGTGCTGAGATCAGAATGTTGCTTATTTACCTGCAAGGTGAATGAGCAGCTAGCGTGGTTTGGTTGTGAACTTGTGCACACACACGGAGAGGTGGAGGTTTAATATAGAGACACTACATTTGAGTAGTGGACGACGTAAGTTGCACAACTTCACATTGTTTGCTATAGGGGAACCCCAGAAGACATGAGTGAGGATTGGCTAGGCAATAGGGCTATCTATATAAAAACATAGTCTAGACCGCCAGGGGTCATTTTGGAATGGTCTTTGGGCTAGAGAGGATTTCTTCACTGGTGAGTTGATGGAGCAGAGAGAAGACTGCTTAAGTTTGTATATATTAGTGAGAACAATTTACTTCCTATTTATATATATTGTGGGATGGAAGTAAGCTGTGGTTGTGGGTGCTCGTTTTTTCATTATTGTTTTTATGCATAATTTTTCATTTCTTGTTTTTGATTTCTTTTTTTCTATCCACCCTTCATGAATTGTCTGTAGAATAAGAAGAGGGAAGAATTGTGTTTTTGTTTGTAATAGCTTTCAAATCCCAGCTGAAGACTCACTACTTCAGTTTAGCATATCCTGACTAGAGCTGCTGATTAACTGTACAGACTGCATCTCTGTTGTTAGTCATTAGCACTAAACATAAGTAACATGATAGTTATAATTTGTTACTAACCCTCACCAATTTTTTTTCTCTTCTGGGTACTCAAAAGTGGCACTTGGTGCCACGGCCCACCTGCCAAGTTGTTTTGCCTGCCTAAGGTAAAGTTATCCCTGATGGAGGATCACAGGAATTGTGGGGTAGATGTGTCCTTTCATCAGATTGGCTGGACCAGCACTGAATCAGCTGAGGAATGGCCAATAGGGGGAGGCAGCTTGATGGCTGAGGTCTCCAGGACTCTAAACAAATCCAAATCATATTATGTGATATCATCTACTGTTAAATTCTGCTCCGTACTTGTAATATTTTTATTTTTATACTGTATACTTTATACTGTATTGAGGATTACTTGTGTTCTGTTCTGTGTATTGTATTGTATTGTATTGACCCCCTTCTTTTGACACCCACTGCATGCCCAACCTACCTGGAAAGGGGTCTCTCTTTGAACTGCCTTTCCCAAGGTTTCTTCCATTTTTTCCTTACAAGGGTTTTTTGGGAGTTTTTTATTGTCTTCTTAGAGTCAAGGCTGGGGGGCTGTCAAGAGGCAGGGCCTGTTAAAGCCCATTGCAGCACTTCTTGTGTGATTTTGGGCTATACACAATTAAATTGTATTGTATTGTTTTTGTTGAATTTTTCTCATCACTTTTTCATTTTGAGCCACTGTGATTAATGTGTTAATATTCTTGAATTGAACTCTGCATATATTTGCAAGACATTATTGCTAATAATTTTTGGTACATCTAGAATAAACCAGAACTCTGTTTTTGGACAGCCATTCTTATTTGTGTCTCAATTGTGCCGTCCCCTCTCACTCAGTTATGACTATAAGTGCCCGGGGTCTGACATTGTGCAATGGTGTCATTGCATGGATCACCACAATCTAATTTGTACCAGCAGGATGACAACACCAGTCTTGGCCCCAGGGAAGGGAAATCAGACATAGAAAAACAATTACAATTCCCTACCACATCAATGAGGCCTGACATCATTGTATGTTCAGTAACTGAGAAGCTTGTCTTGCTGGTTTAACTGATAGTTCCCTGGGAGCAGAGCATCCAGGAAGTCTACATAAGGAAGAAAGCGCAGTATGCCAAGCTATTGGAAGAGTGTAAAGGGAAAATATTGGTGAGTAATAATCTACCCAGTCGAAGGTAGGTGTTATGGCTACCTGGGACAAAAAAGGCTTTCTGAAGCACATTAGGATGTTCTCACCCCAGCTAAAAAAGGCAATGAAGGTGTGATGGTCCAAGGTGTGTTTAGGCAAATGAGGACACACACAGTCAGCAGTAGGTGGTGTAAAGTGTTTTGGTAAATTTATTTACAACTGTGTTCAAATGTGCAGTGCTTGATATAGTCAATAAAATCCAATAAAAATCAAGTGTAAGTGGAGGTTAAAAATGTCAAAATCAATAAATAAATAATTCCATTAAAACAAGGTTAAAACATATAGCAGGAAGCTACTATAAAAACTCACAAGCCGTGGTGCATCATTCTCCACTGCTTACCCCACCGGGATCCTGCATTCAGAGGAGATGTCCTTCCGAAAGGTACGGCCAACCTTTTAACTGGGCTTGGACCCTGGCTGCCATCACAGGATCCCGGCAGGGTGTCGCTCCTAGCCTCACATTTCCAACTCCCGCTGCCCCTCCTCGGCCCTACGTGAGAGCCCTTCTGTGTCACAGATCACTCCATATACCTCAAAATGTTCAGCCAAAGTGACCATTTTCAGCCTCCTCAAGCATCAGCCATACGCTCCTCCTTTGAGCTCTCTATCCAGCCTTTCCTCCCCTGTACCGCACGCTGGTGTCTCCCAATTCTGCTGTCTCCATCATTCTTTTCTTTAACCTCTATTATTCTTATTTTTTTTCTCTCTCCTTCCTTCCTTCCCAATTTTGCCATGCAGGTTCCCTTTATATAATCAGTTGGGTACAGATGCTGTACTCTACCTGCTCCAAGAAGTGAATGAAGTACTTGACTGACTCACTCACATTTACACATGAATGCACGATCCGCCAACCACTGCAATTAACCTCAGAGCAGCATGTGCACTAGCACCCACCTGGAGTCTGCACACTCCAGGATGGCCAATTATTTATTTAAAATTTAGAATGCCATGAAACTCTCTCATCACACAAGGATCGTGCAAAGGAGAAAGAGAAAGACAGTTTCTGGCTGTGGCCATGAAGGAAAGATAAGGCTGGGGTAAGGAAGATCTTTAGTATACCATACCAGGTGCAGGGAGTGGCATGGAGACATTAGTTGGCTCCTTGGCTGGAGACCTTGTAGCTGGTATTTTGGCACTGATGGAGGTGCCTGTTAGTTAATCTATGGTAGTCTTGCTCTTCCTTACATTAACACTGATATCAGAAATTAAATATACAGAAGAAAAAGAAACCATATTTATTTTGATAATTGCCTTGGGGACAGCTGGAGATTAGTGGTAACCATTTCATGTTAATATGCTAATAAATAATAAAACAAGATAAGAAACAACTTTCTATTATTTCTGATTCCCCACACTCTAGCTGTTTGCCCACCTACCTTTGAGCAGGCAATATCACAGAATCCAATGCTGCATTACCAGCTTTGCAAACAGTTTTTATTTCCTGGCCTTTAAACTGTTAAATCCTATAAAATCATTTGCTTGACCTATTACTACAACTCCAGTTGTAAGCTCCCACACTATGAATCCATTTTGTACGACACTGAACACCTGGGTACTGGTTTTCAGTAGCATTCTTTGTGGCAGTAATGGGGATCTTTCATGTTAAAAATTAGAAAACAACGTTGTTAATTTTTTTTTCTGAATGGAATTTTAAAATTATAATAACACTGGCATTTGCAGTGCAGTTAATTGTGAAAGTTAAAGAAAAACAGAAGCCTGAAAAGTCAAAATGATGAAATGATCAAATATTTAAAACACAACTCATTTTCCAATGAAAAGCTGATGTCAAACTAAAGCATAAATCTACTATGCCTCAAAGCCATCATGGAATTTGTAATAATGCTGCCATATTCAATGTTTTAGCTGCTGTGTTGGCATTGATGTAGACAGATAACTGGTGCAGAATGCTGGTGACTAGTCAACAAGAACATCAACACTGATGGGAAATCATGAGCCTTAAGACTCCCTTAAAGGAGGTAACCTGAAAAGTCCTCACTGGATTTCAAATTGGGCACCATGAAATCACATTAAGCCCCAGATGAATTATGACTAGCTGGGAAAAGAAATATGCAGGTCCATGCCCCAGACAGTGACAGATGGAGTGGGAACCTTGTGCCTCTCATGTAGTCATCATTCCTAACAGTACAATTGTATAGAACCACAGTATTATCAGCCAACCTGAAAAAGTATGAAATATTCCAAATCCATTGCTTGTGATGGATTCTAAGGTTCTCTGCTCGAGACAGAATGAGGTATGAAGCCATCAAGAAATGAATCTACCATAGATGAGGAGATCCAGAAATATCTGCCTTGTGAACCCACAGCTTTCAGCATATGGCCAGATGTGCACTAGAGATTCTTCCAATTGAATCTAGCCTCTGTGAAGTTTTGAGGATTCATGCTAAAGTACCTTCAAGCAGCCGCTAAGCTTTCAATAACATGTAAATGGCAAGAACTCATATGAAGCAACCTTTTTTCTCCATGACCATATTTTGCCAGGTAAGCTGAAGAAACATAACTGGCCCCCTGCTAATCTATACTTTCAAAAGAGCAGCAGTGAAATCATATGCTCAACTCTTTCACCCAGCAGGCATTGTGCCTTCCTGCTACTCCTCTCTGTCTGTCCTTCTTTCTTTCTTTTTCTCTCTCTCTCTCCTTCCAAGGATTGTGAGGTATGTTTATCACCTGCTGAATTAATATGAACAATGTCATTTTTCTCTCCTATACAGTCATATGAAAAAGTTTGGGAACCCCTCTCAGCCTGCATAATAATTTACTCTACTTTCAACAAGAAAAGATAACAATGGTATGTCTTTCATTTCCTAGGAACATCTGAGTACTGTGAAAACATAAAAAGATGTAATTGAACAAAATGTATGTGTGTACAGAAAATAGGACAGAATGATGAAACTTGTTTGTGTTTTGCGTACGTGACAAGAAGCATGTATACTTTCTGGAAGTTTTCTTTTGATGATGTGTGTGACAAGAAAATATACCTTTAGGGTAATGACTTTACAAAATTGGAAAAGTACAATGAGTCAGGACGCTATTTTTTGCTTACGTGGTCAACGATCAGGAGATTAGAAAGGTATAAAAGAACAAGGACATCTGCGCTCGAGGCAGATGAAGCGCGGTGTCCTAGGACTGTGTTTCTCTGACATTTTACCCTAGTCTGGTATGTATCAATAAAAGGTTTTGACTAATTTTAATTTTCTTCTCTGTCTTCAGTCACAAAAAGTGTCCACAGTACTGGGGTGTTTTCCAAACAAAGATTTTTAGTGAAGCAGTATTTAGCTGTATGAAATTAAATCAAATGTGAAAAACTGGCTGTGTAAAAATTTGGGTCCCCTTGTAATTTTGCTGATTTGAATGCATGTAACTGCTCAATACTGATTACTTGGTTGGATTAGCTCGTTAAGCCTTGAACTTAATATAGACAGGTGTGTCCAATCATGAGAAAAGGTATTTAAGGTGGTCAATTGCAAGTTGTGCTTCCCTTTGACTCTCTTTTGAAGAGTGACAGCATGGGATCCTCAAAGCAACTCTCAAAAGATCTGAAAACAAAGATTGTTCAGCATCGTGGTTTAGGGGAAGGCTACAAAAAGCTATCTCAGAGGTTTAAACTTTCAGTTTCAACTGTAAGGAATGTAATCAGGAAATGGAAGGCCACAGGCACAGTTGCTGTTAAACCCAGGTCTGGCAGGCCACGAAAAATACAGGAGCGGCATATGCGCAGGATTGTGGGAATGGTTACAGACAACACACAGATCACCTCCAAAGACCTGCAAGAACATCTTGCTGCAGATGGTGTATCTGTAGATCGTTCTACAATTCAGCGCAATTTGCACAAAGAACATCTGTATGGCAGGGTGATGAGAAAGAAGCCCTTTCTGCACTCATGCCACTAACAGAGTTGCTTGTTGTATGCAAATGCTCATTTAGACAAGCCAGATTAATTTTGGAACAAAGTGCTTTGAGCTGAGGAGACAAAAATTGAGTTATTTGGTCATAACAAAAAATGCTTTGCATGGCAGAAGAAGAACACCGCATTACAAGAAAAACACCTGCTACCTACTGTCAAATTTGGTGGAGGTTCCATCATGCTGTGTGGCTGTGTGGCTAGTTCAGGGACTGGGGCCCTTGTTAAAGTCAAGGGTCGGATGAATTCAACCCAATATCAACAAATTCTTCAGGACAATGTTCAAGCATCAATCACAAAGTTGAAGTTACGCAGGGGTTGGATATTCCAACAAGACAATGACCCAAAACACGAAGAACGGTCAAAAATATCTCCATCCAGAATCCAGACACTCATCAAAGGCTATAGGAGGTGTCAAGAATCTGTTATATTTGCAAAAGGAGGCTCAACTAAGTATTGATGTAATATCTCTGTTGGGGTGCCCAAATTTATGCATTCTGTCTAATTTTGTTATGATGCATATCACAAATTTTCTGTTAATCCAATACACTTAATGTCACTGCTGAAATACTACTGTTTCCATAAGGCATGTCATATATTAAAAGGAAGTTGCTACTTTGAAAGCTCAGCCAATGATAAACAAAAATTCAAAGAATAAAGAGAGGTTCCCAAACTTTTTCATATGACTGTAGTGTCCCTAAGTTATTAACTGGGGTGATAATACAGGCCACAACAAACTTCTGTTACTTTTTAATTTAGTATGTCTAAATGTTACTGTAACTAAGCCACCGAACAGTTTAGGCATTACCTTTGACACCACTCTATCTTTTAAAGCACACATTACAACAATATACACTACCCATTTCTCCAGCTTTAACTGGAATATTAAGACATTTTTGAAATATGGAAGGTACTGAGAAATTAATTTACATATTACTTTCTAGCAGAATTAGTTACTGCAATGCATTACTCACAGACTATTCAAATTAATCTGTATGCAGCTTTCAGTTCATTCAAAATGCTGCTGCAAGAATCATTACTACAATCATAACAACTTAACTCCTGTTCTAAAAGTGTTACACTGGCTTCTAGTTAAGTATAGGGATTATTTCAAAATCCTTCTTGTTACATATAAAACCTTAAATGGCCTCAACATTCTGCCCTACTAAGGATGCCAAGGAATAATAAAACAGTAGGGGTTTGAGCCTTTAGCTATAGATCACCAACACTGTAGAAATATCACCCTGCTTTAAAAAGAGATGGCCCTTTGGTCTCAGTTTTTGAAATCCAGACTAAACAATCATTACTTCAGCATACTCAAGCATACTTTGATTACAGCTGCTGATTAGGCATTCTTGTTATACACTTTTTTTCCAATTCTACAAAGATGACAGTGATATAAAACTTATAAATCATTTTTAACCCTCCTCTGTTCTGCTTCTGTTCTCAGCATCCTGCTGGGACACTTGGTGCCAGTGCTGTATACCCATGGAAAGACACTACAGATACTGGTAGCCTTGGAGTCAAAGCGTGAAATGGCCTTGTCATCTTATGAGACTGCCTAGCACAGCATATGTAATATTCTAGAATGCCCTGGAGTAGATGGGTGGCCAGTTAGCCTAGGTCTTTATCATGAACTGGGCACTAGAGTTGTTCATTTTTATTTATTATAATTAATTATTCTTGTCTTAATTATCATTTTTTGTAATCCTCACATTGTGTACTCTTTCATTTCAAGTTCAGCTTTAAATAACATTGTTTGTAACATATAATTTTTGATTGTTTATTATTTCCCTCTCTCCTACAATGGCATTTTTCTTTTTGTTATGGGTATTGTCCTGTTCTGTTGCTGAGACATGGCAAGATGTTGCTAGGGTATGGCTTCTGGATGTTACAACAGCTGATGTCATAGCTGTGACAGTATTTTAGCCATCACTGCACTGATGGAAATTGTCCAAGATTCTATATATAAAGCAAACTATTTGTTGTTTTAGACAAACAAATATTATATTTTTACTTTGATTTTTGGTTAATGTTTTGCTTGTTTCTTCCCGGATGTTGACATTTTTTTCCCAATCTCCAGGTCCTGCTTTGTCTTATTCCTCAACTCTCTTTTTCCCTGACAGTTCAGGTCACCAGAACTGTGACTGTGCCTGTTATTGTTCTTTGTCCTTTTTGTTATAACTGACTGTTGACTCACCTGAGAGTTATGGTCTCGAGGGGTCCTGACTGGAGTTTTTGCTTTCCTCTTCTCTGTTATCAACTGGTCATATATGAAGAATATTAGTAGACATATGATATTAGGATCCTGTTTGTGTTGATTAAATTGTATTTGGTCTGTTTACTGTTTGTTTAAGTTAATCCGTACTTTTGTGTGTGTGCATTTCATGACAGGTAAAGTTTGTAAATGTATTTAATCTGTGAACTTGTCACAACACTCTGAGCCAGCACTCAATGAAAAACACTTTACAAAATCAAATTTATGTAAATAAAATAAAATTACCATCAGAACATACAGTTAGGTCCATAAATATTTGGACAGAGACAACTTTTTTTCTAATTCTGAAATGAAGGGATTGTGTTAAAAAAATGCTTTAGTTGCCTCACATTTTCATGCAATCGTTTTGTTCACCCCACTGAATTAAAGCTGAAAGTCTGCACTTCAACTGCATCTGAGTTGTTTCATTTAAAATTCATTGTGGTAATGTACAGAACCAAAATGAGAAAAAAGTTGTCTCTGTCCAAATATTTATGGACCTAACTGTATACAGCACTCACTATCTTAGAAAGGCAAACAGAGTAATTAAAGGCCTCAGACTTTACTGACTTCATCAAATCTTTCAATGAAGCCAAAACAAGAACAAAAAACAAAGGTTAGGACAAGAACAAAAGATCTGAGAACTGGGAAATTGAAAAGAAAGGTTTTGAAAGTTCTAAAAGAAGATGGATTTGTTATCCACAAACATAAATACAAAATGGCCTATCTAGATGACCTTGTAACCTGTCACCAATTGACTCCTCAAAGTTGTGACTCTAAAGGTTATGCCCCTACCTACCAGGATTGGCATCATGATGACAGAATACACAAAATGGCAGTGCCTAAGGAAAAAAAAAAGGTTATGGTAAAACTGTAATAAATTAAAGTGATTTAAGTGAATTAAAAATGATTTAAACCTGAAACCTGACTTCAGAATTAGAATGCAAGAGTTTCAAAACTCCAGAAGAGACATTTAGCTAGGATTAATTTGCGATGAAGCATAAAAAAATGTATAAAAAATACCTATCATAACATAGCCATCCTGAACAACTGTTGTTTCCAATCCTCCATTCTGGCAGATGATTTAGGATTACTGGTACTCGCAACTTTAGATTAAGTGACAGTTTCTTTCTACATTTTATAAAAGCACAGAACTGTCAATCATAAAAACAAGAATTGTAACATAGCAAACAGTGTATTGTATATATGTATAATATCAGAAAATGCATATAGTACCATATATACTTGCATATAAGTCGGGTCTTGAAACCTGAAAAATCGATCATAAAAATCAGATCCCAATTTATACATCTGTTCAAAAATACAACACTTATTTTTTTTTTACATCTTCTTGCCTCCTCCAATCTCGCATCAGTTTCTCAGATGCATCAAATTTTGTTGCAGCAGTGCAGTTACCAATTTCCAAACGCTCCATCGTAGATAAGGGATGCTCTTACGATAAAGGTAGATAGATAGATAGATAGATAGATAGATAGATAGATAGATAGATAGATAGATAGATAGATAGATAGATAGATAGATAGATAGATACTTTATTAATCCCAATGGGAAATTCACAGGTGTATGAGGGTGTGAGATACAAAAAACACAAATCAGTGCAAACGTCGCTTTGGAATAGTTCAGATATTACCGTGTGGTCACGTTGCCACAATACATAGAAAAAAAGGCAGTGTGCTCCATGGTTACTCTCTCAAGTGGGCGTTAGCATATCATAATCTCTTGGACCAATAGTGTGAGTTTTCCGCATTCGACTTATACAACCGACATTATAAAATACCAAAAATTATACAGTAAAATCTAGCCCAGACTTATACGTGGGAGAACTTAAATGCGAGTATATACGGTATGTAATTCTATATATGTGTTGCATGCTAAGCATACTTTGTAAAATGTATTTATTTATTTTTGTGCTGTATTTTTGTCAACTATTCTCAGAACGCATGCCAGTACAATGTACATGACAATGAAGTAATTTTTTCAGTAGCCTTAGTTTATTTTGTGATCTCATGATACTCATGATACCAAGAAGGGGAACAAATTGAAGTTATTGAAGGTATACTGTTGAGGATCTACTAATTCTGTTTTTATATTCTACTAATGGCTACTAATACCAGAAACCCACGGCAAAGTTAGGAAGATAATCAAAAAGAATCCATAATCAACACAATTACAGCCATCAAGTTGCTTTTTCGTTCATTTTAATTTTTTTTAATTAGGTGGTTCTGTCACCAGGGCTATATTCTTTAAAGAGGCAGGAAGTAATAAACTATATAAATAATACATTATCTGCCATAATAAAAGGATAACTGTCTGTGTCTGCCTCTGTGTCTATCTGGTTGCTACATCTCTGTCATTCCAAAAGATTGTGCAGCACAAACATTAACACTGCTTTTACAAATCCCATACCAAATGGAATATAACAGAAACATATTTAGTGTATGGTGCTCTACAAATGTTAACGATGAGGTCTAAGTTGATTACTTAGATTTCTATCCATCTTAGATGGGCAGCACAACTAATTACCATGATGCAAGTATCTGACCACCGCATAGCTGACTTCCTATCTAAATGCACTTAATCCATTACAGTTTGCTTTCACTACAGTTAGATCAGTGAAAGACACATTGTCCCCTGGGTCTCCATGATATTTGTGCTCATTATTTAGAACATTTACAATCACAAAACACAATTCGTTGGATCTCAATATTGACAACATCTCTGCCCTTAGTAGAATTATTTCTCATGATTTCTTTGACATGATATTCTACTTGACTGACTTACGTCATGTTTGGTGATTTTTTCATTCATTTTTGGCCCCCAAAAAATTACTCTACTGAAGTGTCAGAAGAATAGGGATGTAGTTATGCACGTTTTAATTATGTTTAGTATGTTTTTAAATTTATTTTTGAAACTTCACTTTAGGGAGGCACGGTGGCGCAGTTGTAGCGCAGCTGCCTCGCTGCTACCGGGTTCGCTTCCTGGTTTGCATGTTCTCCCCGTGTCTGCGTGGGTTTCCTCTGGGTGCTCCGGTTTCCTCCCACAGTCCAAAGACATGCAGATTAGGTGCATTGGTGATTCTAAATTGTGCTTGGTGTGCAGGTGTGTATGTGCCCTGCGGTGGGCTGGCACCCTGCCCGGGGTTTATTTCCTGCCTTGCACCCTGTGTTGGCTGGGATTGGCTCCAGCAGACCTCTGTGACCCTCATCCATCCATCCATCCATCCATCTTCTTCTGCTTATTCGAGGTTGGGTCGCGGGGGCAGCAGCTTGAGCAGAGATGCCCAGACTTCCCTCTCCCCGGCCACTTCTTTCAGCTCTTCCGGGAGAATCCCAAGTCCCTCCAGCGTGTCCTAGGTCTTCCCTGGGGCCTCCTTCCGGTTGGACGTGCCCGGAACACCTCACCAGGGAGGCGTCCAGGAGGCATCCTGATCAGATGCCCGAGCCACCTCATCTGACTCCTCTCGATGCGGAGGAGCAGCGGCTCTACTCTGAGCCCCTCCCGGATGACTGAGCTTCTCACCCTATCTTTAAGGGAAAGCGCAGACACCCTGCGGATGAAACTCATTTCAGCCGCTTGTATTTGAGATCTCGTTCTTTTGGTCACTACCCATAGCTCATGACCATAGGTGAGGGTAGGAAAATAGATCGACTGGTAAATTGAGAGCTTTGCCTTACGGCTCAGCTCTTTTTTCACCAAGGCAGAACGATGCAGAGCCTGCATCACTGTGGACCGATCCGCCTGTCGATCCCTCCGTGACCCTGTAGTTAGGATATAGCGGGTTGGATAATGGATGGATGGAACTTCACCTTACTCAATCTCTTTCTTTGATTTACAATCTTAATGGTGTGAGGCAACACACTGCTTGCCTTGCCACACAAACCTCCCTTCTTCTCGTTATTACCACATGCATGCAAATGTGTGCCATTTTGTAAATAATGCACAATGAAATTCATTACTGGAAACAGGGCAAGACTCTGCATCACTCTAAATTTAAAGTAATAGAGGAGGAGCTTTCAACAAATAATGTGTTTAAAAGGACTTTCATTTCAGCAAATGCTACTAGTTGATAGAAAGAAAACATGCTTTCAGTAAAGTCTTTTAACTGGAAGAAAAACACTTTTTAGAAAAAAAATAGAAAAGGTTTTTGTGATATGTAGTGGATAAATGAGAAAAAGGGGAAAGTGTGAAGAAGTCTATGTGACAGTCCATATTTTATATTTGTTTATTTGGCATTTTAAGTAGGGGCTATTACCATTTTCCTGCATTAATTTGGGAAAGTAACACAGAGTATGCCATGTAAAGTCTGTTCTTATACATTTTAATACTCTCAGTCCATGCTGTCTTATAAACCTGCAGCTTACCTTTATCCCTGTACTGCTGTAGCTTTTTGCATCCTGATTTAAGTTTGTGAACTTTAATTCAGGGCCATCCCTAACTATTTTTGCGCCTTTGTCAAGGTTTTGCTCTGGTGCCATGACTAGCACAATGCAAACATGTATTGTGATATTTACATGTTTCATCAAGAAAGTCCATCTTTGAGGTGCAGCTGAAAAGAAGCTAAAGCTTTTGCAGGTGTTCAAAGAAGGCAATAGCATCTCATGAGCTTTTGGTTGCATCTGCTACCAATACATTTAGGGTGTAGACAGCACAAGGCACAAAGAAACTTGGGGATTTTTACTAGCAGTCTGGCCTGCACACTTTTGTGCTTCCCCTTAATGTTGGCACCGTTGTCATACGATCACCCTCTGCAATCATTAAAAGGAATATTTAGTTCATCAAGTCTTCCCTGGACAAGACAAAACAAAATTTCTCCCATTGTACCTGTTTCTGGAAAGGAATCCCATAAACTGCTCTTTTTCCAGTGTGCCATATTTTACAATTAGCGAAGCTTGTTCCTCATGGGGGCGGCACGGTGGCGCAGTGGGTAGCGCTGCTGCCTCACAGTTGGGAGACATGGGGACCTGGGTTCGCTTCCCAGGTCCTCCCTCTGTGGAGTTTGCATGTTCTCCCCATGTCTGCGTGGGTTTCCTCCGGGCGCTCCGGTTTCTTCCCACAGTCCAAAGACATGCAGGCTAGGTGGATTGGTGATTCTAAATTGGCCCTAGTGTTTGTGTGTGTCCTGCGGTGGGTTGGCACCCTGACCAGGATTGGTTCCTGCCTTGTGCCCTGTGTTGGCTGGGATTGGCTCCAGCAGACCCCCATGACCCTGTGTTCGGATTCAGCGGGTTTGGAAATGGATGGATGGATGCTCCTCATGGCTAACAACAGATGTGCAGCCCAAATAATGGAGTAATATTGGAGTGATTGATGTCATTCAATATATGCTTGCTCACACAATTACCTTACCACTTACAGAATTAATGAGTTCATTTGAATTGTTTTGCCAAAGTAGATTAACTGGGTGCTGGTGCCACTCACAGCACATTGTAAATAACTATCATAACAAGTTGATATTTGGCAAGAAGTTCCATTTCTTTTAAAAAAACTGCCATTGTTTGACTGGTGTAGAGTTATCCGTGGACTCCTTGAAGCAAGATTCCCTTCTGCTAGAGACTCAGTTATTGACCCTAGACATGTTATCATTTTCTCTCAACCTTAACTCTTGTTTATTGATTGTTGAGCCACTTTTAAGGTACACTTCTAACTCCCTCCAGGCTGTTAGATGCTTTAAATGGCATGGCATCTCCAAGAAGTATAGGTGTGTTTTTCCAAAGCTACAGTAGGTACCAATATAAATGCAATACTTATTATTTCATTTAATATTGCTCAACCAATAAAGGTTATAAAACACAATGTGCACTGCCTGTTTAAAACCTAAATCACTGTATCAGGTAATCAGCACTTCAAAAAGGAGCATATATTCACTATCCGATAAAGACTGCTGAAAGTATGTTTTTTAATTCTTTTAAGTCGAGAAATACCCTTCTTTTGAAGCAAACAATGAGAATCAGATTTTTTTTTTAACGAGAAACAACTCCTAGCCCTGCTTTGTTTCTCACATGCAACAAGTCATCCCTAATGGAGATGTCTAATTGATAACTTAGTTCAATAATGTGAAGATCTGTTGTCATTCGCGTGATGAGACATTGCTTTTCTCATGGAGTATTCTTGGGTGCAGTGATACCGCTCATATGGATTCCTTGACAAAATAATTGAATAATTAGCAACTGCAGATATTATTAATCTGACTCTATTGTAGTAAGTGTGTGTGGCTGATACTTTATTGTAGCATCTTCTCTCTGATAGGTAAGCAGTGTCACTCTAGTGTCACTGTTGAAAGTTGCAGCCAACCAACTGACAACAAATATGTAAGCTACCTACAGAATGTCCCTATATAAAAGTGAACCAATCAAACCTCTCCCCCCTAACTATAACCACTTGGAGTGCTTTGCCCACCTTTGGCTCTTTACTGCCAAAATGCAAGCAAGTAGTGTATGAGGGAAGAAATAAAAGAAAAAAACCTGGAATGCTGCCATCACAGGAATGCCTAGGGTCACAGTCTATTCCTGATTAAACCATGGTGAATTTATTTATGTTTTTGCCTATTTTGCCAAGCTGCTTGTAATTAAAACCTATGTCATAGAATTACTTGTAGTGAGATTTTATCAATATTGGCCTTAAAAATAAGATTTTACAACAATAATATGAATATTAAAATTACTGAGAAAGCCTGATAATTTTCATAGTTATTTTGTCATATTTAACATTTAAGGATTTGGGCCTGTAGTACTAAAAAACTGTTTATTTATGCGCATTAATAAAATCTAGCACTTTAGAGGCTGCAAAATCATTTTGCTGAAAACATAAATAAAATAAATAAGATGAGCAATATGTGTCTAGCTTTTCTTTTCTTATTCATTCCTATACATATTAATTATTAATATTTACATTAAAAAACTACATTAAGCATTATTACCTATTTAAAATTAAATTAAAATCTAAATGTAAAACTGTAATTAAACAAAAATAATTAAACAACTACATATTTCATTCCACAACTCTCCCAATCATGTGCCATTGTGCTCAATCATCTGCTATCTGACACACCTGTATAAAATATTTATATGAAAGTTCACATGCACATATCCAAATATACATCACATTGTAATTGAGATGTTGCTTGGGTCCATAGGTGTCAAGCGTGATTTGCTTTATTAGTTAACATAAACATCCTTGCAGACTACAAATGGGGATTCTGAGTGCAGGGACATGACAGACCATTCTGACTTTAATTTATCTGAGAATTTTTCAATCCATCCTTTCTGCTCCTTGTTCAGCCATGCAATAAATTGCCATCCTAAAAGTACAGGTTGAATCAAGGGAAAAGAAAAACTACACGATTACCAAGGAATTCCTCAGTAGTGCCTGTTTACTTATAAAGATCTTACATTTCACTTCAGCTTGCTTGATCTTTATCAGAGGGGGAAACCTGTTATATACTTGCCATTTCTGCTTTTACAGAGCATTTGTAACTTTCTATTAGCGAGAACATTAAAAAACAAGAAAGTCATACCCTAAGAGCATGCTCAGCCTTGAATCACATATTTCTCCAATGACCAACTAACTTTTTAATCTCCTTTAAGTTCTGTAACAACGGGTGTTCTCACCTACTTTTATGTTTCAGTTTTTTCATCTTCCTTCCCCTCCAATATACAGTATGTAACCTGCTTTTTGCCATCTATAACTGTTTTTCTTTTTCTTTAAATATTTGATGTACAGGTGGGTTAAGTGACTTCCTCACAGTTTCTCATTGATTTAGATGTAGGAATAGAATCATCAACTTTGTGGTTTGAAGTCCATCACCTTAGCCATTTCAACATGCTACACTCATTATTTGACTCAGGCGCTGCTGTGAGTGGCAGCCGTTCCAGCAGCTCCGTGTACGACTTTATCTTTCTACCTTTTTCTCTATTTCATTGATCACTCCTACCACTTTCTTTTATGTGGACTCGTTCCCCAGACACTTTTTACTACTTTTTACTACTTGGACGTGGATTTTTACACGCCGAGACTCGTGTATTCAAGTAGTCAATTTCAAGCGCTGAGAACAAATGTCCGCACCGGTGTGGTTCCCTATCTACCTGATGAGGTAAGTAGGTGGTATCGTGGCAGCAGAGCCGGAGCTAAGCTAAAGGCTAAGCATCTTTCGGGAAAGTGGAAATGTGAACTCACTACCGGCGCAGCCAAATCGACGAGCTGGCTGCGCTGGTGAAAAATGTCAGGACCTACAGAGAATGCAGTTTGTTGTGTTTTTGTAAAACGTGGCTAACAACTAGCATCCCAGATGCTAACGTGAAGCTACCCGGGTTTAGCACAGTTAGAATGGACAGAGACGCAAATACCTGTGGGAAGCAGAAAAGAGGAGGATTCACTCTTTATGTAAATACAAGGTGGTGCTACTCTGGACATGTAAACGTCAAAATCTCCACTTGCTGCAGGGACATCTGTTGGCTGTAAGTCTGCGTCCCTATTACTTGCCCAGAGAGTTTGGACACGTCATTGTTGTTATTGTTTACATCCCTCCTCGGGAGAACGTGGAGATAGCGGGTGACATCATTCATTCCGCTGTTGCTAAATTACAAACACAGCACCCTGAGGCGCTTGTGCTAATCGCTGGAGATTTTAACCATGTGACGCTGTACAAAACATTACCTGCCTTCTCCCAGTATGTGGATTGTAACAACCGGGGAAATAGGACTATTGAGCTACTGTATTCGGATTCAGCGGGTTGGAAAATGAATGGTTGGATGGATGTATGCAAATGTTAAAGACGCTTACAGCGCCACCCCGCTGCCTGCGCTTGGGAAAGCAGATCATAACCTGATTCTGCTTCAGCCTCACTACAAACCCAGAGTGAGGGAGCTACCTACAACCACACACTCATTCAGGAAGTGGTCCCCTGAGGCAGAGCAGGCTCTGAGAGACTGCTTTGGAACTACGGACTGGGATATCCTGCAGGGATCACATAGTGAGAACACTGAGGAGGTTATTGACTGCACTACTGACTACATCAACTTCTGTATGGACATTGTAGTTCCAGTAAGAACAGTATGCTACTATGCTAACAACAAGCCATAGATTACAAGTGACATCAAGTGCCTTTTGAACCAGAAGAAAAGGGCTTTTAAAGGTGGTGATCAGCATGAGCTCAAGCGCATGCAGAAGGAACTCCCGAGTCCAGCTCAGGGCAGCAAAAGAGCAGTACAGGAGAAATCTGGAGAAGTTGCAGAACAACAGCATGAAGGAAGTGTGGGACAGCATGAAGATCATCACTGGCTGCAGCTCGAACAACTTCTTTAACAGGTTTGACCACCCTAACCCACTCTCACCTCGGAGTACTGCACCCTCCACCCATCCTTCTGCTGATACCAGCATAGGAGAGAGTTTCCTCCCACCCATAATTACAGCAGCCCAGGTAAGCAGAGAGCTGAGGAGACTTCGTGCCAGCAAAGCAGCGGGTCCAGATAGAGTATCGCCCCTACTGCTGAAGGCCTGTGCGTTGGAGCTGGGCAGTCCTCTACAGCGCATCTTCAACCTGAGCCTGGAACAGGGGAGAGTCTCCAGGCTTTGGAAAACATCTTGCATCACCCCAGTCCCAAAGGTATCACGTCCTAGTGAGCTGAATGACTTCCGGCATGTCGCTCTGACGTCGTATGTAATGAAAATCATGGAGCGGCTGCTGCTTCACCACGTGAGGCCACAGGTCTGCCACGCCCTCGACCCTCTGCAGTTCACATACCAGGAGAAGGTGGGAGCAGAGGATGCCATCATCTATATGCTACACCGATCCCTCTCCCACTTGGACAGAGGCAGTGGTTCTGTAAGAATTATGTTTCTGGACTTCTCTAGCGTCTTCAATACCATCCAACCTCTGCTCCTTAGGGACAAGCTGACACACATGGGAGTAGATTCATATCTGGTGGGATGGATCATGGACTATCTTACAGACAGACCTCAGTATGTGCGTCTCGGGAACTGCAGGTCTGACATTGTGGACAGCAACACAGGAGCGCTGCAAGAGACTGTACTTTCTCCGGTCCTGTTCAGCCTATATACATCAGACTTCCAATACAACTCAGAGTCCTGCCACGTGCAAAAGTTCGCTGACGACATTGCTATCGTGGGCTGCATCAGGAGTGGGCAGGAGGAGGAATATAGGAACCTAATCAAGGACTTTGTTAAATGGTGCGACTCAAACGACCTACACCTGAACACCAGCAAAACCAAGGAGGTGGTGGTGGATTTTAGGATGCCCAGGCCCATCCTGGACACCGTGATTATCAGAGGTGACTGTGTGTGCAGACCTATAAATACCTGGGAGTGCAGCTGGATGATAAATTGGACTGGACTGCCAATACTGATGCTCTGTGTAAGAGAGGACAGAGCCGACTATACTTCCTTAGAAGGTTGGCATCCTTCAACATCTGCAATAAGATGCTGCAGATGTTCTATCAGACGGTTGTGGTGAGTGCCCTCTTCTACACAGTGGTGTGCTGGGGAGGCAGCATAAAGAAGAAGGACGCCTCACGCCTGGACAAACTGGTGAGGAAGGCAGGCTCTATTGTAGGCATGGAGCAGGACAGTTTGACATCCATGGCAGAGTGACGGGCACTGAGCAGGCTCCTGTCAATCATGGAGAATCCACTGCATCCACTGAACAGTATCATCTCCAGACAGAGGAACAGCTTCAGCGACAGACTGCTGTCAATGTCCTGCTCCACTGACAGACGGAGGAGATCGTTCCCCCCCACACTATGCGACTCTTCAGTTCCACCCGGGAGGGTAAACGTTAACATTATACAAAGTTATTGTCTGTTATACCTGCATTTTTATCACTCTTTAATTTATTGTTTTTTATCAGTATACTGCTGCTGCTATAGTATGTGAATTTCCGCTTGGGATTAATAAAGTATCTATCTATCTATCTATCTATCTATCTATCTATCTATCTATCTATCTATCTATCTATCTATCTATCTATCTATCTATCTATCTATCTATCTATCTATCTATCTATCTATCTATCTATCTATCTACTGTCTGCATCCCAAAATATGGCTAACTGGCTAATGTTTATTATCATGTTTTCATTTTGCTGACTTATACCTAAAGTTAATGTCTTGGGCCATTCCATAAATCAGGTTTTGCTTTCAAATAAAAATCAACAAAATATTATAACTGTACCAAGAATACAGAGAATATCAATTAACCTTAAATTAAAACCATTCTATTCACTGGAGATAGCAGTTTTAAAGATTTATTGCATATAAAAAACTTCATAAGCAAAATTGGCTTGAAACAAAGTATTTTTATAATATAACTTATACATACATTTACACATACATTTTATAAAACAAACCAGTTTCAGTTAATTCTATTATTTTATGAAGAATGCCTTGAATCCATTTTTTGTTTTTTACTTTCTTGTATACAAAGTGCAGGGAAAGTATTGGAATCGTCCAAAAATTTGATTTCAAGATTTTGATGAATCTGAACGTTTTAGACCTCCCTGAGTCTGAAAATACCATTTTTGGAATTATGTCTGTGTGTCTGCCTCTGTGTGCGTGTGTGTGTGTGTGTGTGTAAACATGATAACATGAGTACGCTTTCACTTAGGTAAACCACAATTTGCTTGCAAGTATTAGGTTTAAAATGTATACTTCTGTTATCTTTTGAGCTATTTCCACTAACCGGAAGTGGTACTGTTTTATTCATGCAGCTGCAGAGTCTGGTTTATTCAACTTTACTTTTATAATAATTGCTCAATATATTATTAATTTGATTTGTTGTTGATGGTTCTTTAATGTACAGTACATAACATAAAAATATAATCATTGTCTTGCAGTTTACTCCTCAAATATCCATCCCCATATCTGAGTATACAAGAAAGTCTAGGGAAGACTACTCCCGATTTTTAAACTTTGCAAAACAGTCACCTCACCATTTTTCTGAAACAAAAGAAGCATAAATAGATGCAGACTGAAATAAACTGCTAAATTATAATGTGCAAATGAGCAAGCAATAATTGTTTTTACCTACAAAAGTTAAGCACAAAGGAGAATAAAAACAGCAGCTCAGAAGAGATGACAATCTTTACGAGGGATCAAGCCTTCTTTTACAGAGTAAAGTGAACCTTATGATTTCACTCACTGACTCACTTGACTATCTCATATTTTAGTCTTGCTGCATGATATTAGAACACTATAACATTTTTGACAAGAACAGGCCATTGTGCGCAGCAAAACTCGGCTATTCTATCGATCTAATTTCCAAAATAACATCAAGATGAATTTTGAAGGACCCTGAAGTCAAACACCCTACCACATTACTTGACAATTATTTTTTCCATGTGTCTATGGATCTCAGTGAGAAGAAAAAACTTTCTAACATACATGAGATATTTAACCCCATCTGTGTCCCTGTGTTCGTAGTGAAGCATTCACTTTAAAGCAACAGCCTGGATCCACTGTAATAATTACTTTCACAATTTTAAAAATGTCAGTCACGTACCCTCTTAATGTCCATTAGCTTAATGTGCAAAGGTCCGGCTCCTTCCGTCTTTCCTCATACATATCATATCATATCTTACAGTCCTGGAATCATCCTAGTGACTTGTCTATACTTCTCTTACATCTTTTTTATAGCCTGAAAATGAAAACTGCACACAGTACTCCCTATGAGGTCTCGCCAGTGCTCTAAGAATTACCTCCGTTGATTTGTACACCACCCATTATAGTATATAACCTAATATTCCATTGGCTTTTTCAATGGCTTCAGTGTAGATAATGGTATGTTCACAATGACTCCTGTGTCCTTCTCATAAGGTGTACTTTAAAGTGTCAGTCCACCCATTGAGTATTCAAATTTACTTCCTACATGTAATACTTTATAATTTCTTACATTAAATTTCTTCTGCCACAAATCCGTGTAAGAATGTATTCCATCTGTGTCCCTCTGTAATGATTCAGACAATTCTAGATTATCTGCCATTCTATCTAGTTTGGTAACATCTGAAAGAATTAACCAGCTTGTTATTTATATTCTTACCCAGATCACGTATGTATATTTAAAAGATCAGGGGCCCCAACACTGATCCCTAACAACACTTTTACATCACCTAATTATGATAAGGCTCCTAGCATAATAACCTTTTGCTTTCAATGGTTATCTCAATCAGCACCTCCAAATCCGAGACCATGGTCCTCAGCCAGAAAAGGGTGGAGTGCCCTCTCAGGGTGGGGAGCAAGATCCTGCCGTGGAGGAGTTCAAGTATCTCGGGGTCTTGTTCATGAGTGAGGGAAGAATGGAGCGTGAGATCGACAGGCGGATCGGTGCGGCGTCCACAGTGATGCGGGCTCTGCATCGGTCTGTCGTGGTGAAAAAGGAGCTGAGCCATAAGGCAAAGCTCTCAATTTGCCGGTCGATCTATGTTCCTACCCTCACCTATGGTCATGAGCTGTGGGTAGTGACCGAAAGAACGAGATCGCGAATACAAGCGGCTGAAATGAGTTTCCTCCGCAGCGTGTCTGGGGTCTCCCTTAAAGATAGGGTGAGAAGCTTAGTCATCCGGGAGGGGCTCAGAGTAGAGCCGCTGCTCCTCTGCATCGAGAGGAGTCAGATGAGGTGGCTCGGGCATCTGATCAGGATGCCTCCTGGACGCCTCCCTGGTGAGGTGTTCCGGGCACGTCCAACCGGGAGGAGGCCCCGGGGAAGACCCAGGACACGCTGGAGGGACTATGTCTCCCGGCTGGCCTGGGAACGCCTCGGGATTCTCCCGGAAGAGCTAGAAGAAGTGGCCGGGGAGAGGGAAGTCTGGGTATCTCTGCTCAAGCTGCTGCCCCCGCGACCCGACCTCGGATAAGCGGAAGAGGATGGATGGATGGATGGATGGATGGATGGATGGATGGATGGATGGTTAACTCAATTTTGCACCCAAATATTACAATGCCATAGCGATCTTAGACACCATCAGAGTACTGCCACTTGGGTGAAAAAATGTGAAAAATCAAAGAATAAAATTCAAAAAGCAGAAAGAAAATGCAACCAGATGGGAATTGAACAGATGATGTTGAGGTTTAGATCAAGGATCAATATGCCCTGCTATTGGTTTTTGGACTATTGACTATTAAAAGGAGTTACTTGACATCTTTTTTAAGTGGCTTAGACAGGCACTATTATTTTACAGGCCACTGCTTTTGTTTTTAATGTGGCCTGCTTGCTTTTCACTTGCTTTGTTCTCTATGAACCAAGGACACTGTGTTTTTTGAGGGAACTGAGTAAACAAGCTTTTGTTTTGGAGACATGGCCCTTTACTGGGCCTTTTGACTCACCAAATTCTTAACAATTTTCTGCAAACCTTCAAGGCCCTTAAACTTAAAAAAAACAAAGTAAACTTTCACACTAGTGCATAAACATTTTAAACATGTAAACATGTTTAAATTGCATTTAATTTTAGATTTTAAGGTTTATGAATCTTCAAGATGATCAAGTTAAAAGGAAGCAGCAGTGTGTTTGTTAAGATTGAGCTATACATGAGTTTAAGTGTTGATTATCAAAACAGCCGTTTGCATTCAGCTCCAGCAGCTTAGCTCTTATCAGTAGACTGGATGCTGGTGCAACAAGCAATTATTAATTGAGCAGTTCAGTTTCGCATATTCTCCAACTTAATGATGAGGGCTGATCAATTAAAAGGCCTTTAATTTTTATTAGCTAAAGATTAGGAATATGAGAATGTGAGGAATGTAAAACATGATCAGATGATGGTCATCACCGGACCAGGTGACAAGTATGACCTTCAAGTCCTAATGATCGTTATTAAAAGATTGATTATTATTAGGGGAAAAAAGTTTACAAGGTGAAGCAATTGTTATGAAAACCAGTACAGCACGAGGTCATTATTGTGAGGATAACATGTATGAAACGGGGATATTTTATGATTAGAATTGAAGTAAAAATGAACCATGCTCAATCCACCAGGCTCATTTCATGAACTGAAATGGCTTTATGTGCTCTGTAATTGATTCCTATGCTGTGCAAAAAAGTCTAAATTCTGACTGCCTTTCTGAAGACTCTGCTTGTTTTTTTACTGATGATTTCTCCACAACAATGATTGGCTCAATGCCTTAATGTGGTAGGGTTTACTCCCAGCACCTGCAGCATAGCTATACTGATAAAATGTATTGTACAGATTTCTACTTTATTTTAATTAGAAGCAAATCCTGAAACCTAAAAGCAAAAGTATTGTTTTTGTTTTCCTCTACATCTGACTGTTAGTTTTAGGCCACTTATACTGTATGTCTTGCAATAACCTAATCTGGTATCTCAACTACTTTAAACACTTACGTGATCATATGAACTCCCCAGTCTTCGTTGTTTTGTTTTCTTTTTTATTGCCTTTTGTTAAAATTGGTAAAATGTGGTTCTGACCAGTCTTTAATTCTAGTCTCACAAACCTAGGCTGCAAGTGGCACAAACTACTGCTGTGATGGTTGTGTCATGACCAAAGTCTTGACAAAATCTTCCCACCGAAACTACTACTGGTGCATAAAACAGCCATTCCTTCATTTATATCTTGATATGTTAGCATTTTTAATGAAAACCAATAACCTCTTCTTTTTAAAATGGGTCAATGAAATACAAAAGAAATGACAGACATACAGCTGAGGTGTGCGATACAGCTTTCCAAATTGGCCGCATGAGATACAAAGACATATTAGATGTTACACAAACAGAAACCAAAATGGATGCAATGATTATTGTCATTTTGGAAATTTCACATTTTAATTTCTGAGTCTGCTACAAAAATCTAAAATTTCAGTTCATTTTTCTTTAAAAGTCACCTTTTTCAGTATTCTAAATCTCAATGCACTACCACTTTCTCACTTTCAACAGAGCTTTTCTGCCTATTTCTTTTCAAGTAAAATTTTCTTCCTTATAAACATTAAAACATTACAACAATCTAGATGAAACAGGTCATTCAGTCCAACAACATAAAGTCTCTGAAGTCCTAATTTAAGGTCCCTAAAGTCCTACTGCCACCCACACTACTTGGTAGCTTATTCCAAGTGTTTATTGTTCTTTGTGTAAAGAAAAACTTTCTAATGTGTGTGTGAAATGTACCCTTAACAAGTTTCCAACTGTGTCCCTTTGTTCTTTATGAACTCATTTTAAAATAACAGTCTCTATCCACTCTGCTAATTTCCTTCATAATTTTAAACACTTTGATTATGTTACCTGAAACCTGAAAAATAAGCTGAAAATAGAACTTCTCTGTATAGGATACTCCAGATTAGTATAAATGTTTCAGAAGTGATAAAGAAACATTCCTCATCAACTGAAAAAGTGGACATTTTTGCTTATGTCATGAGTGAGAGAATTGCATTATATGTGATATATACTATTAATTTTCTCAAAAATGGATGCATTATAGTTGGCTATGCAAGTATGAATTTAACTGTATTCTGTACATGTGACAATACTATTAATACTATTAGAATTACATGAAAAACACTTCTTTAAATATGTGGTTTGTATTGTACGTAATTTTTTGAATATAAAGTTTGTTGTTTCTGCTCATTACATATTGTGATGCGTTATTATGTTATGAGAACACTTATGATATGCACTTAGGTTTTCTCAAAATGAGGGAGAGGACAAAATGTGAAAACCAGCTGTAAGAGTCAATCTTAAAAAGTTAATGAACAGTTAAGACAGACAACATTGTTAATTTGCAAATAGAAAGTTATAATGATATACAATTTTATGCTGTGTACTTATGAAGTTGTGTGATAATTTGTAGAAACTTAGAGATACATAAAGACATGTAAGCCTTGAAGAGAAATATTATAAACAATGAATTTTCCTTTTTTGTGTGTATTATCAAAATGTTATTGCTTTGATTTTCACTAAATCACTTAATACAGAGACACTTAGATTATGGATTTTTTTTTTTTGTATATGATCACACTCAACATTTGAACCTTTCTATGAAGGGGAAGCTGCAGAATTTTCGAATCCCTGGACAAATGTAGATAGACCAGTTATACAACTGTTACTTGTAACTTCTTACCTGGTTCACTGACTGTATTGTTCAACTCGGGACCTCCAATGGCTGGCTGCTTGCTGACGGGAATTGTCTTTTATTCTCACTCCTTTGCTTCATCTTAGTTTCGCCACCAATTCAGGACTTTTCAAAAGCATCCCTTTGAGCCATTAAAGGACCACAGGTAGAGAAGGAATGATCAATCTTAGTTTCTCTGCTGGTTAATAGCAATAATTGCACAGAGACTGACTTCAACTTTTACTTAACAAAATAGTTTTATTTTAGATAATAACTAATAGAAGTAAAAATAAGCAACACAAACAATTACACCACCTGGATGGGTTCATGTAATCTTCAATTATTCCCAGTATCTCACTTTGATTATATACCATTAATCAAAAAATGAAAATAATAATATTTTGTGCCAGAGAGAGATAACTTCTTTCCAATGGTGCAACAACTAAGCACTCAGCAAATCAATTTTAGTGTCCATTTTTGCAACTGAGCTGAACTCAGAAAAGCAACTGAAACAAACAAAGTAACAATTGGACTGAACTGAGAACTCCTTCTGAAAAAAATCTAATATTTTCTTCGGATCCAACCAAGCACCTGGATTTCTTTCTGCTACCAGAGTGGATAGTTTACTAATTCATTATCATCAAGGTCATGTCAAATGGAAATCTAAAACTGCACTAAGCACAATACTCAGAATCCTTTTCCAGAATACACTTCATTTCTGAAAGCATGACAAGATTTTCAGGCTTTGGCCTCTTACTTGAAATCTGTCAGTTGAAAAGCTTTAAGCATGTTCCATACACACATATGGGGTGGAAAGTGCAGTGCTTTTGCTTTCTAGCCAGGGATTAGTTTAAGAGAAAATACACTTTCTTGCAAACAGTACTCAGAAAGTTGCTGGATTAGCTGCATGCTGACTGTTAACACACAGCCCTCATATCCTCACACCAACAAAAGTCATTAAAAGTGTCTCTCTCACTAATGTCTTGGCTTTTTCCCCAGCTATGTAACTTCAATCTTTCTTCTTTCTTCTTCTTTTCACATATGGGAAGCTTTGAAGAAGATGCTCTTAAATTTTACTACATATTGGAAGATAGTAACAGAATTTTATTGAAGATTACTTAAATTTTCTATTTATTAGTTGCTGAAAGAATCTAAATCAGTTTCTACTTCTTCAAGAATGTAGTGTGAATTTTAAAGAGAACCGTTTATTAATTTCATTTGTGCAACACAGAAACCAGAAAAACACTATATTTATACATCATGTATTAACATAAGAACATGATAAATGAGAGGAGACCATTTAGTCCATCAAGCTCAATTAATTAGCATACACACATACATATTATATATAATATATAAGAGAGAGAGATAGAGAGAGAGACTAAATAAGAAGCTCTTTTAGGTCTTGGGAAATAAATGGATAATTCTTGCATGCTAAGCACTGCCAGCTTGTTTATTGATTGTTATCTTTTCTTGGCAAAAGCTTAAGATAATTTGGGGCACATCACTTCCTCCACTTGCTGAATGCAAAGCATGTCAGCACTTTGTAATATTGATTAAAAGCTCTTCATTTTGTCAAAATAAACTTCAGTTCTGGTAAACTCACCAATCCTCATGGATATAGCTGTCATCCTGCACTATAGGTATTCCAGAAGGCTGCATTCTGCAAGACATTAGTAAATCAGTTACTACAACATCAGCATATAAATCACAAAATTAAGAAGCAAATCATCAGTTGATGTTTAGTCAGATATATATTTATACAAACTCAGCCACTGAATGATAAAATGATGAAGCCTTATGTTCTATGATGAAGTGTTAACTTTGGTGTTTTTATAGTTAAACTATAGACCAGAGGTGTTACCTCTTCATGTTGTACTGCCAAAATGAAATCCTTAATGCTTATTTATTCAGTGACCATAAAAATATGACATGGAGGGAATGCTGGCACATGAATGTTGCTGATGCTTCTCCCTGTTAACAACACTTTTAGCTAAACTTCACGTTGAACCTTGAACTTTTTATACTTACTGTTTGTATATCCTGTATTTATCTGCTTTTACCCTCAGAGCCACCATCCTACTGTCACATTGTATAATGTTGTCTGTAATGTACTTATCTGAAATTAACCTTAATTTTAAACAGGTAGTCTTCACTATTTCCCTAACATTTAAAATATCAAAAATTGATTCAAGTAATTCATTTTGCCAGTTAAACTCTCCTCAAATGTAAACATTGCAGTTTGGTGTGTCAAGGGCAGACTAGAACAAGGTGAATTTTTGGGACACCAACTGGGCTGTCCCTTTTATTCATCTGAAGATGTTTGAAAAATAAAAATAAACTGAACAGAAAGGCGCATGTTCACACTCCCCACCAGTTCAGGGTTTTCTCAAGTTTAAATGGTCTAACTTGGTAGAACTCCGTCTCGTGGCTTGCTTGGGCAAAAGGTCACACCTCCTTCTGGGATGCACAGGATTTAAAGTGGTCAGACTGGAAGGCACAGGGCTAGGTGCCTTTGACAGGAGGTTATTCAGTGTTGAAATGGAAAAAAAGAAGAAAGTGTTAGCGACAGTGCCCACTCTTGCCCCAATGGATTGTGACATACCTTGACAGAGCCCGTAAGGGAATCCTCCGATGCACATGCATAACAACATACATGCACTATGCTGTAAAAATGGTACTGTTCTTTGTATGAAATGTAAAATTGAGGTCCTTACTCTCTGTGGTTATAAGATACCTGGGCATCCTTCGTAAAGAGCAGGGTGTATCATGAAATCCTGGCTAAACTGCCCACCATGACCTAATCATTCTAGCCCCTCAATCATCCCATCTCTAAATGGCCAACAATCTTTCACCCTTTCACCACCTAACAGCTAATATTTGGTGAGTGTACTGGCGCAAAAATGAATGCCATCACATCATCCAGGTGGATGCTACACATTCGTGGTGGTTGAAGTGGCTTCCCACTCACTACCTAAAGTGCTTTGAGTAGTGAGAAAAATGCCTCACGTATAGTAGCACTAAACTGTAAAGGCTTGTAAAAGTACAGTATGTGCTGAAATTGTTTTTTTTTTTTTTGTGATCGGCCAATTTACCAATCACAGATTGAGTCTACTGTAGTGAAAACTAGGTGATTTAGATTGGCGGACGATCAATTGGAGCATGACGATTTTATGTATTTGCTTATCAAGTGTCAGATAGAAAAACAAACTTACAATGAAGTTCTCAGAGAATTTCATTCCTTGCTTCATATTGCGCTACTATACAAACATCTCCCAGCAATTTTTTTATTTGCTTCTGAAGTCTGTAATTCTTTTTTAGGTGGAGCCCTCTGTTAATTATTAAGTAGGCAATAATGTTTTCACATTATGAATAAGTTACTTAAATGAAGTACATTTTAAGTATCAATAACGCTAACTTTTCATTATTATCTGAACACCCGTTCGGCTGTAATGGCAAACCAAACTTTTTGGGTTCTTAGTTTTTAATTTTATATTAGCACACAGGCAAAAATCTTTAAAATTCTGAAGTTATGTTTATGTTATAAATAGTAAAATACTGTATATCAGATATTAGTACTGTCAATGTCATCAATTCAGTCTGTTTAAACTCCTCCCATCATTTGGAACATACCATTACTCGTAAATGTTGCTAAAATTCATTAAACATCTTTAATTGTCCATCTAGCCTTTACAATACTGTACAGTCAGCCTGCATTAACTACAAGTTTTGACCCTCGGCGGTTCGTAACTATTACAATAAATTCAGAATATTCTCAATGAAGAACATTTGAAATCCCTCATGCCCTGCTGCCTGCTAAATATGCACAAGAAACAACATGCATAGGCTGATGCTGCTGAGGCAGGGCATATCCAAGTCCAGCCAATCCTCAGTCCCAATTTATCAGCTCTTGTGTTTGCTTCATGCATGCGAATGTGTTTATACTTTTATATATGTCCTGAGCATCCATGGTTTGAGCATCTGGGGTCCTGGAACTATATGACCAGTATATTTTAAAGATACTTCTGTAATAGTATCTTATATACTGTAAATAATAATCATCTTTTATATACTACACATCTGCATATATATGTACATAAGCATAAGCAAAAAAGCCAGCCTACCAGTACTACCAGCAGCTTAAATTTAGACCCCTGTATGACATATGCAGAAGGTGGCATGGTTACCAATTCAAATGTATTGACAACAACAGAACATTACATAGAAAAGAAACATATAACAAGAGAATGAAGAGTGTTAGTAAAAAAATAAAGAAATTAAAAAAACATTAAGTATAACTGTTGAACGGTAAAGTATCAGAATTGTAATTGTGTGTATGAAATGTCAAACTGATAAACTAGCTCAGAGTATGCATTTTTGGAGCCTTGAAGCGTGAACTGTTATGGAGGCTTCTTTGCTACCATGTATTTGGAATATATTGAGAATGAAACATTCTTAATTTGAATGTTTTTTTCATTTATGGCTAGCCAACATGATGCTTAAATAAACTTTTAATTTTAAGTATTATTTTATATTATTTTTAAACACACCCATACAATAGACACCCAAAATTTTAAAATGATGTGGAATAAAGTCACTTCTGGGTCCTCAGAAGCTTTAGCTTCATTAGTTTTATAGTAGACCACCACTGGATATGACCACTACAGAGTTATTTGTCACATAGATCAAAACTAGAAAAAATTTAGAATTTGTTTTGTTCTTATTTTAACAATAAAATAAAATCTTAAAAAATCTGTATATCTCTGATTATTGATTCACACTTCTCCATTTAAAATGTTTCTAACAACTAGATTATGATTACTTAGATCAAATACAACTCAGAATCCATCCTGGACTCACTTACGGAGACTCCTGAGGTGAAAAAAGAAAATCTGCTTCACAATGAGCCATGCTGGTGTTGAGGTGACAGTCAACTCCAGACAAAAAAACAGCAAGGCAACTGATTAGTTTATATTGTTTATTAGAAAAAATGGCAAGCAGTTCTGCTTATCTGAAGGCAGGGCTACTTATACTTTATAATCTGGTAATAAATGGGAAACTTTTGTGTACAGAAAATGTCATTTCATCCAGAGGCAGCGAGCCTTTCCCTTTTGTTTGTGTTAAGATTGAAATCAGGAAGCATTTCGGAAGTGTAAGATCATGACTTTTACGATTTATTCCCAAAACAGAAAGGCTAAAACTGTCAAAGAACCTTGACCAAAACTAACCCTTAATGATATATTTAGTACAAAGAATTTGAAATTGAACATTTAAAAAAATGCTTAACCTAACAAAAAAAGTGAAAGTCCACAAATCCAAAATTGAAAATGCTTAAAGCAAAAAATAAATATCACCATCCAGAAGAACCAACTAAGACTAAATGGTCAAATGACTTCAAGTGTAATGGGCTAGAAATCAGTGTTTTTTTTTTTAAAAAAGTATATTTCTATGTGTTGCTCTTAGGCAAAACAATCTATATATATATAAGATTCTTTTTGTGTTTGAAACGGAAATTACGTTTGACCGTTTGAAACAAAAATTACGTATGACCACAGAGGAACAGGAAAAACATTCTTAATAAACCTGATTCTTGTCGAGAGAGCGAATGGTGACATAGCTCTGGCTGTAGCGTCATGGGGAATTGCTTCTACATTATTAGATGGAGGCCGTACAGCACATTCAGCATTGCAATTACCATTAAACCTCGCTCACGATGAAAATCCAATTTGCAACATACGCAAGGGCTCTGGAAAGGCAAAAGTCTTGTAACATTCAAAGATAATAGTTTGGGATGAGTGCACCATGGCACATAAAAGAGCTTATGAAGCCTTGAACCGAACAATGCAAGATCTCAGAGATCCTACCAAAATAATGGGAGGTACTGTCGTTTTACTCGCAGGAGATTTTAGTCAAACATTACCAGTTATTCCACGAGGGACACCAGCAGATGAACTCAACACGTGTTTAAAATCCATGCTTCTCCCAAGGTCAGTTATATGTTGCGTGTTCTCGGGTAGGTACATCAAAAAATGTATACATTTATGCACGTATTGGGCAAACAAAAAATGTATACCCGAAAGCACTGCAGTAGTATACTCAATGTATCTTTACTTCTTAAATGTTAATGTTTTACTGTTTAATAATTAATACGCTTCTCATATGTTGTTCAAATTCTTTTATCAAAATACCAGTAACGGCGCACTGCACGATAACGTGCAGTGAATACACTTGACTTGAGCATTCATAGTATTCAGCCTCTTTCTCTGTACGTTTACCATTTGTTTGCTCAGAGGTTGATGTGCTTGCTGCTTCCTGAGCAGCTCTTCTTTACTCCACCCTAGCAGCCCGCTGCTTCTCTTTCGTTGGCATCTTTTCGCGTTAAAACTGATTAAGTTAGTTTTTGTGTTGCAATTACTTAGTACGTTTTCTTTAACCTTTCACTTAATCTGGCACTTAATTCTTCAATTTGCCTCAAGAATGATTAGCGAAAGTGGTAGGGAATGAGAACAGCGCCTGTACGCATCCGCCGCTCTGCTGTGCGCTGCCGAGAGTTGATTCTACAATAAAATAAAATAAAGATAAAAAGAGTAACAAAATCATCACCCGAAAGCGGATAGTAGACATCACATAGTATATGTGTACCAAATTTCAAGTCAATAGGTGAAACGGTTTGCGAGCTACAGGTGATTTAAAATCCTGGACAGACAATCAAACAGCCACGGTAGTGTATTATAGAAGAAGATTTTACTGTTTAATAATTTATATTTATATGCAATGTGCTTCTTATATATTACTTCATATTCTCATATGATAATGATGTTAATAATGTTGTTTATATTGATTTCTATGTTATTGTAAGTGCTCTTTATTTGTTGAAAAATAAAATTGGCAATTAACAAACTTATAAATACTACATTTTATTTTTTTCCCTTGCACTCAGTGAGCAAAGCCACTAGGTAATCAGCTAGTAAATAAATAAAAAATAAAAACTTAATAGCTTAGTAGTAAATAGCAAATGTAAAATCTAATATATGAAGTGCCAATTGGCCTCCTTTGTTTGAGATTAAAATAGCAAGTGAAAAAGCACATTTCCTCAATAATTCTGTTACAGGTTATTGTTGACGGCTGTCTATAGGATATACATATTTATCTTTCTCGCTAAAGAGTCATCTGCTTTGAAGATCAAACTGCTTTGATTGGTATCTCATCAACATTCTGCATTGTGATAACAGAACTACCTGCTTCCTTAGAACATGTTTACATTTACTTGGTTTAATAATTTGCATGTTCTGGGGACATTGTTTCCTAATCAGCATACAGTGGCATATGTAGTTCTTGATAGTTGGCAACAATACTATTGTTTAACCAATGAAAATGTATACACACTGTTGTTAAGCAAAGAAAATTGATATGTCCCATTGTTTAAGCAATCGTCATGTTGATCTAGGCAGAGATTGAAACAGTTATATACCTCTGGGCAAATCAGAATAAAATGAAGTGTGTTCAGAGATTTCTGACTGCTGCTTGCTTCTTATATGCTTTTGGCACCATACCGCTGTGGCTACACCCTGTAGCAACAGTGACCCTAGGCCTGAGGCCAATATCACAACCTTACAAAAAGGCAACACAAAAGAGAGCTGAGAACACAATTGTGAAAATAGTACTACTGACAAAACAAAGTGATTGTGGATGCAGGTGGCTTATATGGGACTCTCAGGTAACTGCAAGCTGAATTAATGCAGTATCTGAGGATCCTAAATGGCAAATGTTAGGGTAAGAGAGCAGGTATAAAAATTAAAAACATCGATTCAAAACTAACTCACCTTTAAAGGGTTTTATTTCAGACACTCCACAGTCATAAAATCTGAAACAAATCTTTGGGACACCTTACCCTGGAAGTGTGACACAGGCAGAACTTAAAAATTTAAAAACAATATCTAGCATGGACCCTGGCAGCAACTACGGAATGTCCCCTGGGAAGGAAGGAGGAACCAAAACTGGAATGCTCCCTCTTGGCAGGTTCTCAGGCAAAAATATTACTGTTTCTAGAGTTTTTAATTTTAATTTAATTTATAATTTTTAATTAATCATAATAATATTTTGTACAGATACCTAATATCAAATTTATAGTTTCTAAATTTATCCTATCAGACTCTATGGATAATTTATGGCCACAACTGCCTTTATTTTCATAAGGCTGTGGTACATTTTTATGATTTATTTTCACTACAAGAATGCCAAAGACATGAATAAACCTCATGCAACACAAAGCTTCAATTGATTAATTAAGTAAATAATTCAAATCTGAAAAGAAAAAACTTACATAATACAAGAAAAGATCAAACATCTGAAATTAATTAATAAAACTCTGCAATAAAAATAATTAAACTTAACAGCCAAAGTCAACATATTTAAATGTCTAAATCCTAAATATCCAAAATAAACTTAAAAAGCAGAAATTACACAAAAACAGAGCCTTAAAATAAAAGTTTGCTTGATGACAGATAAAAAGATGATAGAGTTGAATTTTATAATTATATGCTAGTAAGGTTAGATAATTAAAACATTTAATTATTACTAAATGTTTTATTTTAAGAGCTGGAGGTTTTGTTTTTTCCCTTAAGAAGAAATTGGGGAAGATCCTGTTCTACCCATATGTTGATGTTGTATGTGGAAATAGCAAAAATATTTAATAGCAGTGCATGGTGAGATATTATACCACAATCACTCTGCATTATCCTGATGAAGGCTGTGGTGGCAATGTGCTGAGCTGGACAGAAAAGGCCACACTATTGTCAGCAATTTAACCAAATTCCTCCTTTGTCTACCTGGGAATTCCTACACTCTCCTAGTCTATTAGTCGACACAAGAGATATAGTCCCTCCAGTATATCCTAGGTTTGGCCTTGGGTCCTCCCCTAGTGGGCCATGTCTTGTGTACTTTCCAAAGGAAGTACACTGGTGACATTCTAACTACATGTCTAAACCATCTCAACTGACTTCATGTGATTTAGAGAAGCAGCAGTTCTAATACTTTTACTACTCAAACTGTTAGACTCTTCACTGTGTCTTGGAGAGTGAACCAAGCAACTCAGCACAGTGTCACACACGTGCAAGTAGAAGGACATTGTATGGACCAAGTGAAGGTAATCCCACTCCAGGCCAGGGGGTGGCGGGGTGAACTAAATCTACTTCTGTTGTCTTAGCAGACCAGCCATGGGAAAACCTGTCTGACCCATCCTTGAAGACGTCACCTATGGTTCCGGCGCCTGAGATGACACCTTTTCCGGTTCCAGCGCCTAGGCTGAGGCCACTTCCAGTTTTGGCCCCTATGATGGCGTCAGAAGAAGGTCACTTCCGGTTCCCCTACATTACTTCCAGTCTTCCTACTTAAAACCGCAATCTTCCCAAACCTCAAGCAATTCATGTCTGGACTCCAACCAAGACACTTCTGTCAAACAAATCAACCCATTGCAGCCAGGGATAACATATGGGTGGGCCGCCCCAAATCTTGTTAAGTGTGTCAAATCTGATCTTTCACAACAGAAACCTAATTTTTGCCACTTGTACTTTTGGTTTCATTTTTTTTTTTATCGCTATCTGTAATTTATTTCCATAAATGAGGATGACATTTTTGCTAAATTGAAAGTTCTCTTGAAGTACTTATTTCCTTCTACACTAGCACAAGCCAGTACAACATTCTCAAAATTGCTGGTATTCTTTGGTTAATCTCACTGTTGCCTCTAACCAACAATATATCATTTTGAAGATCATGTCCTTTCAGCTCCCTGTGACTGTATCTTGCAAGAAATTGAAAAGCATTTGGAATAAAAATCGGCACCTTCAGATCAGGGATCCAGATGCAGTTGAAAAGGGAGGAGGAGTTTAAAGCCTTGAATAGAAGTGAGGACAGAACATATTTTGAGATTTATTAAGATACTGTTCCACTAACAATGGTGTGGGCATTAAACTAGACTGAAGTGGTGAAGCAAAAGCTAAATCCTCAGATGAATCCAGGCTGGTCTTAAGACAGAATCCACGATCATTTGGGTTATAAGGATCTAGGAATACGAGTTTGAAAATATAAAAAGGAAGTCCTGTGTGCATCCCATGCAGTGTGTTATTGACATAGGCCACTGGGAGAAGACCTAGGGGCATACTGGGTCTGCACTTAAAATATTTTATTTATAAAATGCTCTAGTAGCAGTTTAGAATACTCCATAAAGAGAAAAAGAGAATGTTAATAGAATTAGATATGTATTCTAAGCTCTGCTCACCCTTTAATCACCACAACTTTGAACAACACAAAAACACGGAAAATGTGAGTAATAAAGTAAAATGTAGTAAAATCAGTTTATTTATTATTACAAAACATAAAGTTTGATACATCTAAAAGAATAGGGATTATATATTATTGCACATGATGATGGGGAGAGATTTCAGAATAAAGGTAAATATTATCAGAAACAATTTCTAATGGGTTCATTTTCCACTACCAAATGGTGTACAAAAGTGCTTTAATAGATAAATGATGCAGTGTATTCCAAAAAAGACAGATAAAGTAAAACATGTGGAGCGCTCCATAACTACATGAACATGTTCCCAACGCCTTTGTGTTTGCATGGGTTTACTCTCACAGCCATGCCATAATGATGAAAAGCAAGACACACATTTGTGTCTGTGTGTGAGTACGGGTGTGTGTGTGTGTGTGTGTGTGTCACTCCATGAACTGTTGCCCTCACCAGGATTAAATCCTGTCTTGCTACTTTTTAACGATGTGGACTGAATAGAAGTTCTTTTGTTCAGAACTGCTTTTTCTCATAGAAGAAGTTGTTAATTAGGCAAACCTGAAAGTGCATTTCATTTAACTAATTAAATCACTGACAGAAAGAACAGAAAATTGGTTAAAACTGTACTACTGCCTTTCCATTTATCATTGATGGTTCTTGTCTTCTGCTCATTACTATAGGCACCCGTTCTCCACAGAGGAATAGGGGATTGAGTGGATTTGTGTAGGATAAGACTATGACTAAAAATGTGAGTAATTAGCTTATGTGCCAGAGGCACAAAGCCCTTTTCCAAAATATAAGATAGAAATTGATTAAGCAAAAAATAAAATAAAATAAAATAAAATAAAATAAAGCAAAAGTACCTGGCTGTCACAACAGAATTTATTTTCTTGTGAGGGGAAAAAACAAGTGCCTCAATCATTTGAAAATCTGCCAAGCAGCCAATTGAGACAATAATTAAAAGAGAAAAACCTTAAAAATGAAGCAAATAATATGCTGCAAGAACACAAATACTACGTAAAGTGTAAAATCACTCATTTAAATAAAAATACTCTAAGAATGGCGTCATTTAAAAGTAAACTAATAGGCCACTGCAATACTGGGAACACAAATACATATACATAAACAGTGAGGTTAGTAGCAAAAGCAATTATTACCCTTTTTAAGTCAGCAACATAAAGTGACAATTGTATTGTGATGGATGGCCGGCTAAACATTCCGGCCCACACCTCCAGGCCACCAGGTGGAGCCCTCCCAACAGCATGGAGGTTCCCCGAATTCCAGCAGGGCCTTATGGACCTTGTAGTTTGTATACACAGCCGTGCTGGATACCATGGGGACCACCAGGAGCCACTGTAGGGAGGCTTGGGGAGTGCTATGTGCCCTATAACCTGGAAGTACGTCCTGGTCACGTGAACAGAAGAAACGACGTGCTTCCGGGTTGAAGAAAGGAGCTTTTATCCGACCCGGAAGTGTTCACGGTCACATGGACAGAAGAGAGAAACGCTTCCGGGTCATGGACAATATAAAGGACTCTGGGAGACCAGAACACTGAGCTGAGCTAGGAGGAAGGGTGGCTAAGTGTCTGGGAGAGGAGGAGTGAGAATTGTATTAGTAATTGATTATTGAGTATTGTATAGTGTTTATGAGTAGTGTGGAGTGGAGGGTGCTAAGTGCACATTATTGTAATAAAAAAAATAATAATTGTACATTTACCTGGTGTTTGGTGTGGTACCTGAGGGTTCAAGGGAACTCTAGCGCCCCCTACTGTTACAGTACTAATATTTTTGTATATTAAAATGTATCATTTTATTCTGTCAGAACTTTACTTGGCCAAGTAGTAAAACTGAATAATACATTTTACATGTTACCTGCTTAGATAATAATGGTTCTTTTTGAATAGCAATATCTACAGTATTTCAATATCATATTGTCAAAAATGTAAAGCAGACAAAAGAATAATTAGAGTCCTAGATGATTACCACAATGATCTACATATTTTACATTTGTTACCATGTAACTCGAGAACCACTTGACGGTGTCACTTCAAATTTCATCAATAGCAAAAACTCTGCACAAGGCCAGAGAACTGAAATGAAATATGGAGCATAATGAAATATATAGGAGGGAGGTTTGGCCATGAATATGTGCATCCCAGGTCTGAGAACAGATGTCTGGTTCTTTTGTCTATATCTTCTTTGTAAAGCATAGCTTTTAAAAATGTGTGATGCAAGTCTGTCCTCTTAAAACAGATCAGGCTCTGTATGATAGAGATTGCATAACTTTTCCTGTAAACAAACAAGTTTGTAAGTTGCCAAAATGTGTGTTCTGTCTTGAAAAGAGCCTAATTAGATTCCTTTAAATAAGAAATCTGGTTTATGTAGGAGGCTTCTTTTCAATTAAAAGATTATCATTTTTTGAAATTTAAAACTTTATAGTTTTATAATTTTACAAAATATTTCTGTTTATCAATTTTCTGAACTGCCCAGATATATCCAACAGAAAAGCCCTTTAATAAACAGCTAGTTTAAATTTTAAAATTTGAAACACATATTATTTTGTCTTTTCATAAATATTCTTTCTTCTTCTTTTGTCTACTGTAATGTAAGATCCGCTGTGGCAACCCCTAACGGGAGCAGCTGAAAGAAGAAGAAGAATGTAAGCGCACGCTCTGACAGCTTAGCCACGGCAACCCTTCATTGTTGTTTATCCTGAGCAGTCACACAGCTTCCACTATAGGCAATCCATTACTTTACTGTCTTCCCTGATGTTGTCCAACCAACGCTTCTTTGGTTTTGCAGAATATGAGGAATAGTGTCTGTTGTCATGCATACTACATGTCCAAAGTATGATAACCTTCTCTTCTGAATCTTAAATATTACATTAGACTGGAACCGGAGTGAGCACCTGATGTTTTCCTTCCATAAACCGTCTGTTCTAGATATGCAAAGGAATTCGTCTGAGAATTGCAATTTCAAAAACACATAGCTCTCTCTTCTCTTCTTGTTTTAGTATCCATGTTTCTGTATTGTAGAGCAAAATGGAAAGAAAGAGTTTCATAAACTGAAATCTTTGTTTGCTGGCTAATATACAGTACTTAGAATTCTACATGCGATTCAGGGCTCAAGCAGCCCCTGATGCCAATTCTACACATCTGTCTATATCATCGTTGCACTCGCCATCACATCTGATGACTCCTCCCTGGTAAACAAACTTGTCTACCTGATTTAAATGGACACTCTCTAGATCTTCACTGTTCTGCTAATGACTTGCACGTCTGTCTTTGCTGCCTTCACTGTCATTCCAGTTCGTCAGCTAACATTATTTAAATCAGACAATGTAGCATGCAGTTCATTGTCTGTCTGTAAGGACAGCGATGTCATCCACGAATCTGAAGTTGGTTAGGGAGAAACCTGATACAAGTACTCTGTAACAGTTTTCTTCCAAAGCCAGTAGCATCACCATTTCGAGGAGTATATTGAAGGGTACTGGTGACAAAGCACCTCTCTGTGAAACTCCCACGTGTGTACTGAACTATTCAGACAATTAACGTTTGACCCTAACTGCACAATTAGTGTTGCAATACAGTTATTCTAATAGCCTTACAATTTTATCCTCAAATCCAAGGTATCTCATAACTTGCCACAGACCTTTCCTTCACATGCTATCAAAGGCCTTCTTGAAGTCCACATAACAAACATCTTTTTCATGTTTCACGTACATCTCACTGAGTCCTCTAATACTATAAGTTTGATCTATTGTTCTTCTGCCAGTTCGAAAACCAGCTTGAGCTTCTGAGATGATCTAATTGGTTTGCTTCTGTTTCTTCCTCAGCAAGATTCCCAAGACATTTTCACAGTGTGACAGCAAGTTTATGCCTCTGTAGGTGTTACAGTCTAGCTGGTCTTTTTTTTTTGAACACTGGAACATCAGCTGCTTTCTTTAGTCGCTTGGAATCTTTTGTTTGTAAAGGTTTTGTTGAACAATGCTGTCATAATGTCTAAGCCTGAGTCTCCATCAGCCAGTAATCCATCTGTTGTTAAATTATCATAGCCTGGTACCTTGTTTCTTTTGGCTTTGTTGACTGCATGTTCAATCTCGGATTTTAAGATTCCAGGTGAGTCTGGATTAGTGGCTGATGGAGATAATTCCTGTAATATGGAGACATTGGTTGGAATGGCTGGATTGTACAGTTCTTGAAAGTATTCCTTCCATCTCTTTAGCACCTTATCTTGTTCTATGAGAACCTTGCCTTGTGTGTTCTTTACTGTCCTGATAGTACTGGATCTTGTTCTTGTCAGTTCTCTAATGGCTTTGTAGACGTCCTTGGTCTTACTTTGCGTTTGTGAACTTTCAACTCTTTGGCAAACTTCCTGTATTTGTCTTTCTTCCTCAAATTTATGCTTTCTCTTTATCTCTCTGAACAAATAGTTGTACTGTTTCCCATTTCCTTGGGCCTTCTTAAGGAGCTTTAACTGCTTTCGTTCTTCTGCCAGTTTGGTTAATATTAATGACTTCCATTTCTTTGTTGGCTCTGCTTTGACTCTTAGGATTTCTTCTGAACTCATAGCAACTGCTTACTTGACAATGTTCCACATCTTCTTAGAATCTGTAGAACTGCTGCTACCAAGGACAGTCAGAAGGGGTGCAAAGCAGCCTTCAATTTCTGTTTTTTTGGCTGTTGCTGTTTGTGAGTCCTGAAGCTTGTTAATATGCCATCTTCTGGAAGGCATCACTCTTCCATGGGCCTTGAGTTTCAGCTGCAAATTCATTAGCAGTAGCTGGTGATCAGATCCAGTATCAGCACTGGAGAAGACCCTAGAATTTGTCACACTATTCCTATATTTCTGTTTGATATGGATGTAATCTTTTACCTTGAATGTACGGCTATCTGGAAATTCCCACGTCCAGAGTCTGTTTGCTTTCTGTTGTCTTAGTGCTGTGTTGGTGATGAGCAAATTGTTGACATTAGCAAAGTACACAAGCTGGTGTCCAGCTTTATTGATTTCTCAGGAGCCAAAGCATCCAGTAGTGCTCCTTGTTATTTTCAAGTCTGTACCATATTTAGCATTGAAGTCACTTATTACAATGACCATAGAACTCCTCATTTAGCACAGCACCTAGTGAGATATAGATTCTCTCTATATTTTTGCTGTTGGCAATGGCAGTTGGAGCGTAGATCTGTGTGACTGTTATTTTTCTTACGAACAAGGACAATTTCACAGTCCAGTCAAAATGACTGGATTGTAAGCAATAAGATTGCTGTTTTGTTAAGAAAGAATCCCACACCAGGGGCCTCATGTATAACGCCGTGCGTAGAACTCACACTATAACATGGCGTAAGCACAAAAGCGGGAATGTGCGTACGCACAGAAAAATCCAGATGCAGGAATCTGTACGTACGCAAACTTCCATGATCTTCCGCTACATAAATCCCGATCAGCGTGAAAAGTAACGCACGTGCACGCGCCTTCTGTCCCGCCCCAACTCCTCCCAGAATTATGCCTCTTTGAATATACAAATCAATATAAATAGCCTTCTGTGAAAAGACAATGGGAAAAGCACGGGGGAAAATATAAGAATTTCAGCGAATACCAAGTGGAGGCAAAGGAAAAATGTACTATTTGTTGCTTTAAACAGTGGTATAATCAACAAAAGGAAGACAGAGTGTCAGAGAAACTCGAAAGCTCAAGTTTACAAAGTCGCACAGTGCCCGAAATAAAAAAGAAATCACATATCAAAGTCGCCGTGAAAAGGCGAGTCGTAGCCCACTGTCTGAGTGTCATATGAAAGCTTATTAAGGTACAGACAAAAAAAATAGGCACACAGTGGGAAAAAAGCACGAAATATCAACTTTAATCTCGAAATTTCCACTTTAATCACGTAGTTTATTTTGCCATTAAAGTAGAACATCATGAACTTCATCTTAAAATCGTTTAATTTACTAGTTTCTCAAATCCTATTGTAACTAAAGTAGCACGTTAAATGCTTTGTTCTGTATTTGATCTTCTATGTATTCTATGTGTGTGAATCACTACCTGCTTCATAAACAGGCTTTCTCTTTCTCCGACAGGACACATTATCCATTACATTCATGATATTACAGCTCTCTGAATAATTAAAATACTGAGATGTATACGCGATATCTTTTTCATGATGATAGGAATGAAAGCATGTTATTAAACATGGGAATACGGTGGCGCAGTGTTTGTTCATGTCTCACGCAAGAGGCTTGCTATGCCATGCGTGACCTTCGATGAAATAATTTATTACAGAAGTACTGTCTCTTTCAAACATACTAACCTCCAATTCCTGTCCTTACCTTTCTTTCTCCAAATACCCAATCGCCACACAATCAGCTATGTAATAGACGTGAAGCCATTTGTAAGCTTAGAACACCGATTCTTCAAAACTTTTAAGGAACATTGAAATATCTTCGTAGTACATGTTTAATTATTTTATCCGTCTATCCTTCCAGTGTCGCGTCAGCACCAGCAAGAATACAACGCAATGCAGGAACAATCCCTGAACTAGCTAGTGCTGCGGCACCGTGTCCTCACATGTTTAATTATTAACAATACAGATTATTTAAATGAAGTTAAAGTTTTATCTGTATACTATAAGCAACATATTTTGCTGCATTTCATCTTAAAAATGATATCGTCATCATATGTAAATACGCACTTTATAAAATGGCGCAGGTTGTGCAATATTATAACTGTAGTGCAAGTTTACAGTGAGGTAATTGTACTTATAAGTACAAACAGTTCTACAAGGAGCACTTGATCACTGATTGAGTGCGTTTATAGTTCTTGGGATGAAACTTTTTCTAAACCGCAAAGTCCGTACAGGGAAGTCTCTGAAGCGTTTTGCCGTGGTTGAGGCAGCGTCTGCTTCATGCTGTATACCGATAATTCTCTTTCCAATCAGCTGCTGCTGTGATTCCCCACTTAGATACAGTGATATAAATACTCCAAGTGGTGCAGTGAGAGTAATATGGAAAAAGATGATCTGCTGTGGCAACCCTTAACGGGAGCAGCTGAAAGAAGAAGAAGATGCAGTGAGAGTTACAACACTAAAGCAGTTATGGTATTTGGAATACTATGGCTATTACCTGGACCATTATATTGCTGCAGGTTAATTACAATCAGATGCATTACACTAATAAACAATATGCAGTTAGTTTCAGTGTATTTATAAAGCCGCGTCAGGAATGTGGATCTAAGAAAGAAAGGGTGGCCACACAGGAACAGTAGCACTGCTTTGACGCTGGGTGCCGCTAGTCTGCAAAACCGAGCGGAGAAATTGCGTATGCCAGGGTATGAGTTACCGTGGAAATGTGTGTGGCTTTACGCCAAGTTTAGGTTTTATACATCGCGATTTGAGCGTGGAAACGTTCGTACGCAACATTTCTGTGCGTACGCACTGTTTATACATGAGGCCCCAGGTCTATGCATATTGTCCATACTTCAATGCCCAATAAATTTGTATCCTCCCATGTTAAAATCTTCCGTTCCTATTCTGTGAGTTTCTGCTAACCGAACAATTGCACAGTTATACTTTTCCAGATCTCGAGCAAGTGTAAGTCTCCATCATCTTTAACTGATCTCACATTCCAGGTACCTTTGCTGGTTTTTATTATAGGTGAGAGTATTCGATTTGAACTCAAATGTACAGTAACATTATTACCCACGATATCAAATGTACCCTGCTTGTGCTTTACAGGCATGCCATTATACTTTCTGTTCCCACTTTCTCTGAGATGAGGAAATGGGTTTTCTGTTCTTCTGCTCTTCTGCTATAAACCAGGGCATTAACCCAGGTAGTGTTTGGTTGTATATATATTTTGTGTGTGTGGAAGTGAAGATCTGTGATACGGTTTGCATATTTGTAGCTCCGGAAAGGGAGAAAATGAGTCAGGTATCTTAAAATATTTTTTTATTCCTAAGCTTTCAAACAACATGCCAGGTGTCATCATCAGAGGAAAATGATTAGACATACAGGAATAAAAGGCAATTTATAGTTGGTGAAGAGTGGGGATGGAGGGGGAGGTTGTAAGGGAGGGTTGGGGGGTGGATTAGTAAGGTGGGGCTTGGAAGGTGTCGGTCATTAAGTCCTTTTTATTATTTGGATGTTCTTCTTTTTAAGCCTGCATATGTTGGGTTCATGTGTGTACAAATAAATAAATCATTTATTCAACAAGCCATCCGGTTTAGTAATGTAGAATCAATCATCTACTTGTGAAATCACAGTAAAACAGGAAATACAAAGTAGTATTGATGGATCCAGCACAGCAAGGAGTTACAGCGGTTATGAAATCCACTCATATACAAAAAATAAAACAAATTTTCAACTTATGAGAACAGAGAAATTAATAGAGAGGTAGTATAGATGATGGATGCGGCACTTGAATTTTAGCCAGCAATGACAAAAGGGTCAGCATTTAAACATTAATTGATTTGTTACCTTAACCCATTATATAGACATACCTAGGCTACATTGGATACTTCGGCTAGTCAATAAATAAGTACAATGTAGGTACGATGAAATAAGAAACATTACATTTTAAGATATCTCTAAATATTAATTTGCCTTGCCTTAGGACAATGTTATGGCAGATCTTTTTTTTTTTTCAAATACTCGCAAATAGATATAACCACCCAATCACCCTTTTTAAACTGGTTTATTTCAACGGCAGCCAGAGCACATCCTACCAAGAGCCAGCGCTGCCCGGGGCGCTAGTCTTTGCAGTCAGGCACAGGGGGAATAAGCAAACTCCACACACACAGACAGACAGCTAGGGTTTGAATACAATCCCCAGTGCTGGTAAGGTAGTTGCATTAATCACTCTTTCATCATAGTGCTCAAAATACCACCTTTACTATCAGATTGAAAGAAATTATTAAAGAAAAAACATCTTCACTATTTTTAGCAATTATACAATTAGCAGTATATGCAATTTCATATCCATTTTCTTCATTTTTACTGCTACTTCAGCCAAATAATTATTTGAAACATATTTCAGTTCCTAAAAGCACACATATAATTACAAGTGCAGTTAATTCATTAATGCATTGAACCTCATTAACATTATAAAAATAGATGCCTTCAGTGTTGCCTAACTGTGTGAAAAGTGAAAATATGTAAAAGATTTTGCCATTGAGTAGCTCTGATTAAAAAAAGAAATCTGAAAAATGTCATTTGTGTAATAGAAACCATAATTAAACATTGGAACCGTATAATAATTATTGAATGCATTATCTGTTCCTCTCTTATCAAACTCACTCAACCCAGGGTTGTAGGGGATGAAGACAATCCTGGATGTGCTCATCCATTGTGGCTCAGATTTATCTGTTTGGGAAGTAAGAGACAATCCTAGTACAAGAAAAACCCAAGCAAGTACAGGGAGAATTTGCAAGCTAAATACAAAGTGTTTTATCTTGGAATGAAACCCAGGTCACCATACATGCATTACTATAAAGCTGCGTATGTATAAGTTATTACAGCCAAACACTTCTAGCAATCATTTTAAAAATAAGTCTTCAAATATCATTGGTGGGAGGATGCAAAAACAGCTTTAAAGGAAAATTAACAAATTGTTTCCTACATATGTTTGCCAACAAGAAGATGAGATAAATCAATATTACAGTCATATGTATTTGGGAAGTATTCAGAACATTTACCGTTTCTAAATACAATACAATACAATACAGTTTATTTTTGTATAGCCCAAAATCACACAGGAAGTGCCGCAATGGGCTTTAACAGGCCCTGCCTCTTGACAGCCCCCCAGCCTTAACTCTCTAAGAAGACAAGGAAAAACTCCCAAAAAAACCTAGTAGGGAAAAATGGAAGAAACCTTGGGAAAGGCAGTTCAAAGAGAGACCCCTTTCCAGGTAGATTGGGCATGCAGTGGGTGTCAAAAGAAGGGGGTCAATACAAAACAATACAGTACAGATGATTACTTGAATAATTAATTGCAAATATAAAGGACACTTATATATAATTCATAAGACATAAAATAATTTGGCACAACATATAATGTGTTAGTAAATATAATACCTGAGAACAACACTAATTGTAACTTGACTACTGAAGGAAGTCACAAGCAACTTCATTTAAGGTGACATAGTAGTTTTTAAATAAACTGCCTTTTATACAAGTAAAATTAATAACGTATAGTGGTGGCTCATACTTCGAACGATTCTAACTTAGCTCGAACGCTAAGTTTGAGAGAAATCTGATCCAGAGTTCGAACAGTGCTTCTACATTTGAACTGTGCATGCAGTGAAGAAAAAGCAGCAACAGATGGCGCTTACACAGCGAACGTAAACGTCATCAGTTGTGCACCCAAGTCGTCTCTCGCTGTGAAAGCATCTTTTGTGTTACGCCTGTGTGTTTTCAGTGCTTTTTTGCTTTTATTTTTGGTGTTTTGTTATATATGCAACCCCTATATATTAATCTATCTATTTATGTCCTGGGTATGACGTTAATCTGCATCCAGCCCTGCAAGCAAGCCCTCGGGAGCCTCATACCCGGAAGAGTTGAAACTGTCGGAGAACCAATAGGGTCAGGCCTTTGAGGATTGGAACTGGTGTGATGCTGAGGTATTTTAAGGATGGCACTCTCTGAGACTGAGATCTGGGGACTGCCCAGATCTCTGTAGGTGGGTACACCTTTTATTGGTCTGGTCACTCTGATGGCTATCATACTCAGGGAGTAGCTGTTGCTGTGGCAGATCCACCCTTCCCGATGGTGTCTGATGTCACTCATTTCAACAACCATATTATGAGACTCAGTGTATGCTCTGACTGCGGTGATGTTATTTGTAGTGCCCGCCTTCTAGGAGAATGAGGCTGGACCTGGCCAGACTCCAAGATCAGGCTATTTCTAATGAGTCTGCACATAGTTTGTGTGAGGAACTTGCAGACTTGGGTATGACTACTGATCCTAATGTGATGTTGGAGACCTTTCATGACAAGACCCTTAAGGTTGCTTATGGTTGTGTTGGTGTTGCTGGTGTTTCCAAAAGTAGGTGTTTCATCTCGCAGGGTGCCCTGGATATTATCGAGAGGAGTCACAGCACATGGCTTGATGGCAACTCCTGTCTGTATCGGGAACTAAGAAGGATGGCTGTGAGGGCTCCGGCTTCCGGTTAGGACATTGCACATCTCACGGTTTTTGAGACTGATCCTTCAATTAGCTGTGAACCACCCAGTCTCGCTGAGATTGCACAGGTGATGAACCAGCTTAGGGCAGGGAAAGCTCCAGGAATCTGTGGTATCCAGGGTGAACTTGTCATGCTGCCATCCTGTTTCTAAGCTGTAGATTAACACTCATTAAAAAAATCTTTTGATTTTACCTTATTTGATTACTGGAACTTCACCAAATGATGTGAAAACTGATTTATAGAGTAGATGTATGTGCTGGGTACTAGTTACAGCAGCATGATGAAATAACCACAATTTTAAAAATTAAAAATGGAAAGCAAGGTTATTTTCAATTACGTTTATAGGAGTACTGTGCAGGTTTTTCTTCCAGACATCTGCACTCTGTTTTGATTTAAGAGTCTAAGCAGGCCACCAATCGTGTGCATTTGGTACCACTGCAATGGACCTCACTAAAATTGGGAATGGAATCCTGCCTTGTTCCCAGTACTGTCTGGTTAGGCAGCGCATGCCCTGGCTTGGATTAAGTGGTTTTTGAACTGTTAAATTTTTTTGAATGTGTGTGTACTGGTGTATGTGTTAGTGGCCAGTGCAAAGAACCTGTACCCCCTATAACCTTCTTCCTGAGTCTGTATTAGATGTTTGCCTTACATTCCATGTTGCTGGGGTAGACAACACAGATTTATGGTTGGTTCGAAAATATTCATTTGCTTTGCATGTGTGTGCGTGCATGTGTCTGTGTATGCTAAGGAGCTCCACATTTTTTAAGAGTGAAGTGGATAGTGTGACTGTGTGATTTCATAGACTGGATGGAAGGGCAGTCACTTCGGAGACTCAATAAAAACTGTAATTAGCACACAGTACAGGCAGTCCCCGGGTTACGTACAAGATAAGGGGCCTCATGTATAAACGGTGCGTATGCACAGAAATGTTGCGTACTCCCGTTTCCACGCTCAAATCGCGATGTATAAAACCTAAACTTGGTGTAAAGCCACGCACATTTCCACGGTAACTCATACCTTGGTGTACGCAATTTCTCCGCTCGGTTTTGCAGACTGGCGGCACCCAGCGTCAAAGCAGTGCTGCTGTTCCTGTGTGGTCACCCTTTCTTTCTTAGCTCCACATTCCTAAATACAGTACACTGAAACTAACTGCATATTGTTTATTAGTGTAATGCATCTGATTGTAATTAACCTGCAGCAATATAATGGTCCAGGGAATAGCCATAGTATTCCAAATACCATAACTGCTTTAGCGTTGTTACTCTCACTGCATCTTCTTCTTCTTTCAGCTGCTCCCGTTAAGGGTTGCCACAGCAGATCATCTTTTTCCATATTACTCTCACTGCACCACTCGGAGTATTTATATCACTTTATCTGAGTGGGGAATCACAGCAGCAGCTGATCGGAAAGAGAAATATCGGTATACAGCATGAAGCAGATGCTGCCTGAGCCAAGGCAAAACGCTTTAGAGACTTCCCAGTACGGACTTCGCGGTTTAGAAAAGGTTTCATCCCAAGAATTCTAAATGCACTCAATCAGTCCATCAAGTGCTCCTTGTAGAACTGTTTACTTATAAGTACAATTACCTCACTGTAAACTTGCACTACAGTTATAATATTGCACAACCTGCGCCACTTTATAAAGCGCGTATTTACATATGATGACGGTATTCATTTCTAAGATGATGTTGATTATATTATACAGATAAAACTTTAACTTCATTTAAATAATCTGTATTGTTAATAATTAAACATGTGAGAACATGGTGCCGCAGCACTAGCTAGTTCAGGGATTGTTCCTGCATTGCGTTTTATTCTTGCACTGACGCGACACTGGAAAGATAGACGGATAAAATAATTAAACATGTACTACGAAGACATTTCAATGTTCCTTAAAAGTTTTGAAGAAATGGCGTTCTAAGCTTACAGATGGCTTCACGTCTATTACAGAGCTGATTGTGTGGCGATTGGGTATTTGGAGAAAGAAAAGTAAGTACAGGAATTGGAGGTTAGTACGTTTAAAAGAGACAGTACTTCTGTAATAAATTATTTCATCGAAGGTCGCACATGGCGCAGCAAGCCTCTTGCGTGAGATATGAACAATCACTGCGCCACCGTGTTCCCATGTTTAATAACATGCTTTCATTCCTATCATCATGAAAATGATATCACGTATACTACATCTCAGTATTTTAATTAATCAGAGAGCTGTAATATCACGAATGTAATGGATTTTGTGTCCTGTCGGAGAAAGAGAAAGAACGGAAGCACATAGTGATTCACACACATAGAGCACATAGAAGATCAAATACAGAACAAAGCATTTAATGTGCTACTTGAGAAACAAGTAAAATAAACGATTTTAAGATGAAGTTTATGATGTTCTACTTTAATGGCAAAATAAACTACGTGATTAAAGTGGAAATTTCGAGATTAAAGTTGACATTTCCCACTGTGTGCCTATTTTTTTTGTCTGTTCTCTAATAAGCTTTCATATGACACTCAGACAATGGGCTACGACTTGCCTTTTCACTGCGATTTTGATATGTGATTTCTTTTTTATTTCGGGCACTGTGCGACTTTGTGAACTTGATCTTTCGAGTTTCTCCGACACTCTGTCACTCGATCAACTTACTTTTGTTGATTATACCACTGTTTAAACCAATAAATAGTAAGTTTTTACTTTGCCTCCACTTGGTATTCGCTGAAATTCTTATATTTTCCCCTGTGCTTTTCCCGTTGTCTTTTCACAGAAGGCTATTTATATTGATTTGCATATTCAAAGAGGCGTAAGGCGTAAGAGGCGGGACAGAAGGCGCTTGCACGTGCGTTACTTTTCACGCTGATCGGGATTTATGTAGTGGAAGAACGTGAAAGTTTGCGTGCGCACAGATTCCTGCATCTGGATTTTTCTGTGCGTACGCACAATCCCGCTTTTGTGCTTACGCCATGTTATAGTGTGAGTTCTACGCACGGCGTTATACATGAGGCCCAAGGACTGTAGGTTTGTACTTAAGTTGAATTTGTATGTAAGTCGGAACAGGTACATTATTTTAATAAATGCTATTGTTGACCAACTGTAACCAAGTGTTCTGCCAAAAAAAAAAACCCTTTTTAATATTTTTACTTTATTTTCAATGGTGATGGTTTTTCTCTTCTTTACTGTATCACCAGCACTTGCATCAGATTTGTGTTTCAGAGACATTCTTGAAGGGTTAAGACAAAAGCTTAAGATGAGCTCTTCTGTACAGCACTGTACACGCTATCACAGCAGGCAGGCACGTCTGGTGTACTGACAAGAGACAACTTTCTGCTATGTACATAACAGTACAAGCAGGCATGCTATTGAGAATGAATGGGAGTAGCGAGGGGCGGTTCACCACACAGTCACCTCCACTACACTATGCAGTCTGCAGCGTGCGTTCGCCCACCAAGAATGAACACGGTGCGGCCAGAGGCGTGTAGTGAATCGCCCACCACCGCCCCCATTCAACAGGCAGCCACCCGAAGCACACTACAATGTTACCCCCCGCCACCCCGTTTACCCTCAATGGCCACCGTTCAGCCACAACTGGGTCACCGCTTGCAGTATTACCAGCCACCCACCGAAAACGATTCGGGGGAGCCGTGTGTACTGGGCGGGCAGTGAAACGCCCTACATTGCTCCATCCAGCCTGCGTCCAGTCAGGAGCAGTAGCTGCGGTGGCGTAGTGGGCAGACAGCGAGCCACCCCATTAAGCCTCCGTCCTGCACATGAGCAATAGCTGTGGCCCCAGTGACTATGGACCACGGGTCACCGCTCACTTGCCGCACAAGGGACACAGGGACACTACACTGTGTGAGCAGCGAAATCGCACCCCTCCAGCCACTACTTGCAGCGTCCTCCGGCCAAAGATGACGGAGCGGCAGTTAATGAGGCGCTTGTGTCACAGCTGCGGCCTTGTTCGTAAGTCCACTTGATAGTCCACTTAGAACTCCACTCAAAATTGCATTTAGTGTTGCCTCCCTCTCCTGCTCACCCTATATTCCCATGCAGGAGCCAGGGCTGTGTCCATAAGAGTCTTTGCACCATACTAATAGAGTAGCTCCCTGTCCAGGAATGTTTTCTTGCATTGCATCCACCATTAATCACTCAGGATCAAAGCAGAAATAAAAAAAATATCATTTCTAGCTGAGTACAGAAATTTGGAGCCAATCGCCTTTTAGTTTAATATATAACTTCAAGTTTTATGTGTTAGGAAAACCTGCGCACACATAGAGAGGAAGTGCAATCTCCACATTGACACCGACTGCATTCTGATTTGAACCCACAACTTTGTTTCTACAAGGCAGTGCTTACCAATGTTTTTTTCAATTACCATAATGTTCACTCTATAACTAATTTGGTTTACAATATGCAGCAAAAATTCTTGTAACGTCTTAATACCGAAAAGCATTAAATTCTGTCATTAACTCCCAAACACATTAATGTGCAATAATCTATAAAATAGAAAATGTCTTCAATTATTCATAGCCAGCTAAATAACTGGGGATTATCAGGTAAAACGGAGAACATATGCAGACTGCTCAAAGACAGCAATCTGGCTCAGAACTGAACCTATGTAATAATGTATACTTTAAAATACTGCACAATTCCAGCAGAAGAGGAGAAAAGAAACACACACACACACACACATCAGCACAAATGGACAAAGAGTCACTTTGAGCACACTTGTAAATGTACTCACTTTATGTGCACTTAAGTTTATGGATGCACGATCCAATATAACATTTCTCTGCGGTGAAAAAAAATCAGTTCAAAATTTGATCATCTTTATCAAGAAACAAAACTTTATCTTTTTGTTCTGTAAGAATAAAAAGATAATTTGCTTATGAAACTTGTGCAGCATTTTTGCCTTTCCCTTTGTTTTCTTTCTCAAAACAATAAAATCAAATTTATTTATACACATCTGCTTTATTGTGTTTTCAAATGTACTTAATACAAAATGTACCAATTTAAACTCTTAGTTTCTTTTATCAATTGGTAATAGATAGATAGATAGATAGATAGATAGATAGATAGATAGATAGATAGATAGATAGATAGATAGATAGATAGATAGATAGATAGATAGATAGGACGAAATGTCAGAACCAGCTATACAACTGTTGCCTGTAACCTCTAAACTTTTTCACTGTCCATACTGTACATCACATATTTAAACCCAGAGACTTCTGGTAACTGACTGGGATTGTCTTTACTTCCTAACCATTATTTCAACCCATTTCTACTACCGATAGAGAGTTTTGCAAAAACATCCTGCCTTGACCTTAAGGGATCAGAACTAGAATGATATTTATTTGCATCAAAGCCAATAGCAGCAAATTTAAATGACACAAGTACTGTATAACCTAGGTGAGTTCATGCAGTCTTCATTCAATTGCATTAGCAAAGGCAATAATGCTGGTGCACATTCCCAGATGGCTTCTTTTCTTTAGTTACAAATTTGATATCCTTAATTGAAAAATTAAAAGAAAAAGCTTAGAAAGTGTCCAGCAGCTAAGCAGCAGATCTAAAGTTCGTAAAATTGTCTCAGGCTCCTCTTAAAGTGCCCATTTTTACAGTAGAAGTGACCTCTTCACAAAAGTTTCAGAAAAGCTTCATTTTTGCAACAAACTGTATCTAAACTCAAAAAAAGTCTAATAAAAGGACGCTACTCCTTCCTCTTCTTGCACACACAAAAACCTGGCTTACAGTTTCCCGAAACAAACAATGTTTCTGAATCATTGTCACAATGAGCATAGGCCATTTTTGAAAAGCAGTGTCAGATGCACAGCCACATTATCACTTTTTCCAAACCTTCTCCTGCTCTGCAGTTGTGCTACAGAAGCATCAAATACAGATTCAACAAATCTTCAATAAATATTCTAAAATAAAAAAAAAAAAATGCTAACTAAAATCTCCTCTAAAACTCTACCAGATCAAAGTCAGTTAAGTAAATTGCACCTGAATGTTACACTATGCATAAATTTTCTAACCTCTTAAAATTAGAAAGTGCTTATTTTAATAATAATAATAATAATAATAATTCTTTGCATTTATATAGCGCTTTTCTCACTACTCAAAGCGCTCAGCAATTGCAGGTTAAGGGCCTTGCTCATAGGCCCAACAGAGCAGAGACCTTTTTGGCATTTACGGGATTCGAACCAGAAACCTTCCGATTGCCAGTGCAGATCCCTAGCCTCAGAGACACCACCATTTTGCTATAACTAAAAAATTAAGACAAACAAACTTAAATACTTAAAAGTATTTCTGTCATTTAAATATTGTTAATGGTAATTGTGTCCTTTTTCATGATGATGACTGAATTATAAGCCAATTTAGATAATCCTAGAGCCATCCTCCTGCAGGTGCAATCTGAATTAGAGCCTACATTACAAAGCCCACTGTACATAAATCACACAATATTTGCTCCATCACAGATTTTAACAACTGTGTTCAGGAAAATGGATGCATGGCTGGACGGATGAACATCAGAATGTTACTGATGCATTACTGAGATGTGCAATGAAATGAGATTTTCTATTCAGTTCATAATCCTGTCACCTGGAGTCACTACAATGCCAACACCAAAAATGCCTGCATAGGACTTACAGATGGTCAAAACTTTCCATAAATGTAAGCCAATTTCCACGACAAGTTTGAATTTGATAAATTCCGACTTTTGTGTAAAAATTGGCTGACACGCAAGCTTAACCAAGTTTTATAAATGAGGCACCTGCAGTTTTGGTTTAGGAAGTAAATAAAGACACACCTGTGTATTGGGACATCAGCATGACTAATACGATGAAAGAAAATGTTTTTGAAAATATATTGTCGGGTGGTCTTGATAAACAGTTGCACATATTAGTCTATGTAGGAGTTTATTTTGTTTAATTATATTTGGTGCTTGAGTATTAGTAGTTTTATTTATCCATCCCTGTTGCCTGCTTAGTAAAAAAGATATACTTCTTTCCTCATGGGCTTTTATAACTTCTACAGAAACTATTGAATTTGTTCAAGTGATCTAGCCATTCATGAGTCAATTGTTTTGCTTCAGCATAAGGCAGCCAGTGTACCCACCGCAGTGCTAAATAAAAAAGCCACTGAAATGTCAATCAAAGATATCTCATTTCATTAGTTTTCACAATTGAACCAAGTGCTTAAGGGCTTTTGTACATGTTCTATTTACAATAAAGTCAGGGCTGAGTACTTTAGACTGCACTTGTAGGCCATTTGAATTGTTCTTTCTGAGACCATTATGAGATTGTGTGCTCACTGCTGATCATTTTCAAGTCATTAAATATTGAACAACTTCACAGTTATGGGGAAAAAAGCAAGATACAGATAAAGACACTGGGCTGCAGGGCAAGATAAAGACAAGGCTTTGCAGAATACATATAGCAATCCACATTAAAATCCCATTCAGCCAGTTCTGTGAAATTGAGATGTGTGACCTTATGCATGAAGGAGTATGCAATTGCATTTTATTGAGTACAGTCATAGACCGCATTGTGGAAACTGATGATATTTTAAGGGTGGCATTCAAAATGATTTATCTTGAAATCTTAGTGGAAACAGTTCACTGAGATTTTCCTTTGCAAAAGAAACTGGCATACTAGAATGTAACAAACCAATAATAATGCAATATAATAACGTAATCATGTTAAAAGTTTTTGTTATATTAAATCTAAAACTTTGTTTCTCAAGTAGTATATTTATATTCAGCAATATAGATAGAAAATTTTTAAATAATCACCCTAAACTAAAAAAGTTAGCCTAAACATCTGAGTACAGAATTAACATTTTAAGTCTTTAAACATTTGTGTGTATGGCATAGGAAATACTGTTTTCTTCTTGTGTGGTTACTACAAAACACAGACATAATGCAATATTTCTCCTGTCCAGCATTCTAAAAATAGTTATCATCAAAAGCCATGATACTGTGTAATGTTGTTAGAAATCTAGCTGGTCTTGTAACACTTTATTGTAGGTGCTTCATGTCAACACCATTATTATCATACTGATGATGACTATATGCTAGCCAGTATACTGGATTTCTGCATTAGAAAATAAGGAAATACTGTATGTTACTAGAGTTTCTACAACTGTATTACGACTAATGTTGAAAGAATCATCTAAAGTATGATTGGATGAGAACTACTTGTCTTTAAACACAGATAAAACAGAGATGTTAATTGTTGGAGGGAATGACGCTGATCACAATATTTTGTCATCATTTAACTCCGTTGGAATCACCATTAATGTTACTGAATCAGCCCGCAATCTAGGAGTTATCTTTGACTCTAGCATTTCATTTAAAGCACATATTACAAAGTTGTCCAAATCATGTTTCTTCCATCTTAAAAATGTTGGGAAATTAAGGCGCTTTCTAAATAAACAGGATTCTGAGAAATTAATTCATGCATTTATTTTTAGTAGGACTGACTACTGCAATACGGTGTTCACTGGATGTTCAAACTGTTCTTTATACAGCCTCCAGTTAATCGAAAATGCTGCTGCAAGAATTATTACAAGAACAAGAAAATATGAACACACGACTCCAGTTCTTAAATCCTTACACTGGCTCCCGGTTAAGTTTAGGGCAGATTTCAAAATCCTGCTTTTAACATATAAAGCATTAAATGGCCAAGGTCCGGCTTACTTGTCTGAACTTATCATGACTTACAAACCAGAGCGCACATTAAGATCTCAAGATGCCGGTCTGCTTATGATTCCAAGAATTAATAAAATAATAGTGGGAGGTCAAGCTTTTAGTTACAGGGCCCCTAAACTGTGGAATGGTCTGCCTGCTACTATAAGAGGTGCCCCTTCGGTTTCAGCTTTTAAATCCCGGCTGAAGACTCACTACTTCAGTTTAGCATATCCTGACTAGAGCTGCTGATTAACTGTACAGACTGCATCTCTGTTGTTAGTCATTAGCACTAAAACATAAGTAACATGATAGTTATAATTTGGTACTAACCCTCGCCTATTCTGTTTCTTTTCTCGGTATTCAAATGTGGCACTTGGTGCCACGGCCCACCTGCCAAGTTGTTTTGCCTGCCTTAGGTAAAGTCATCCCTGATGGAGGATCGCAAGAATCGTGGGAAAGAGGGGTCCTTTCATCGGATTAGCGCTATTTCAGCTGTGGAATGGCCAAATGGGTGAGGCAGCTTAATGAATGAGGTCTCCAGGACTCTAAACAAATCCAAATCATATAATATGATATCTTCTACTGTTAAATTCTACTCCGTACTTCTAAAATGTTTATTTTTATACTGTATTGAGGATTTGTTCTGTTCTGTGTATTGTACTGTATTGTATTGACCCCCTTCGTTTTGACACCCACTGCACGCCCAACCTACCTGGAAAGGGGTCTCTCCTTTCCCAAGGTTTCTTCCATTTTTTCCCTACAAGGGATTTTTTGTGAGTTTTTTCTTGTCTTCTTAGAGAGTCAAGGCTGGGGGGCTGTCAAGAGGCAGGGCCTGTTAAAGCCCATTGTGGCACTTCTTGTGTGATTTTGGGCTATACAAAAAATAAATTGTATTGTATTGTATTGTAAAGTAAACTATTTCTTCAAAGTTTAACTAGTTTTTGGTTCATACTTAGTCTATTTCTATATTAACCTTCACTCTAATATTGTATTTTTTATGAAGAGACAGAAGTGCTGTGTGGATTGATTATTCATTTCAATTATCCATCCATCCATCCATTATCCAACCCGCTGAATCCGATCAATGCCAAGTACAATTAGCATAAAAGATTATATAAAAAGATATTTTTAATAGGCGGCACGGTGGCGCAGTGGTAGCGCTGCTGCCTCGCAGTTAGGAGACCCGGGTTCGCTTCCCGGGTCTGCCCTGCGTGGAGTTTGCATGTTCTCCCCGTGTCTGCGTGGGTTTCCTCCGGGCGCTCCGGTTTCCTCCCATAGTCCAAAGACATGCAGGTTAGGTGGATTGGTGATTCTAAATTGGCCCTAGTGTGTGCTTGGTGTGTGGGTGTGTTTGTGTGTGTCCTGCGGTGGGTTGGCACCCTGCCCGGGATTGGTTCCCTGCCTTGTGCCCTATGTTGGCTGGGATTGGCTCCAGCAGACCCCCGTGACCCTGTGTTCGGATTCAGCGGGTTGGAAAATGGATGGATGGATGGTTGGATATTTTTAATATGAATGTATAATAGTTTAAGACCTACATACTATATACTATGTACAGAAGACTATAGTGAATTATTACTCACATTGCCTCAGCATTAGATGACAGTTTTTATAAAGGGCATTGCTTCATCCACTTGTACTATAGAACAAAGCTAATGATATTTGCAAACTAATTTACAAATCAATGTGACAGCTATACACGTATTATGAGAGACTTTATAGAGTACATTAGGTGAAATTCCCACAGCAAAATCTATCTTGACCAGGGGGCTTATATATAAACGGTGCGTACGCACAGAAATGTTGCGTACGAACGTTTCCACGCTCAAATCACGATGTATAAAACATAAACTTGGCGTAAAGCCACGCACATTTCCACAGTACCTCATACCCTGGCATATGCAAGTTCTACGCTTGGTTCTGCAGACTGGTGGCACCCAGCATCAAAGCAGTGCTACTGTTCCTGTGTGGTTACCCTTTCTTTCTTAGATCCACATTCCTGAAACGGCTTTATAAATACACTGAAACTAACTACATATTGTTTATTAGTGTAATGCATCTGATTGTAATTAACCTGTAACATTATAATGGTCCAGGGAATAGCCATAGTATTCTGAATACCATAACTGCTTTAGTGTTGTTACTCTCACTGCACCTTCTTTTTCTTCTTTCAGCTGCTCCTGTTAAGGGTTGCCACAGCGGATCATCTTTTTCCATATTACTCTCACTGAACCACTTGGAATATTTATATCATTGTATCTGAGTTTGGAATCACAGCAGCAGCTGATCGGAAAGAGAATTATCAGTATACAGCATCAAGCACACACTGCCTCAGCCATGGCAAAATGCTTCAGAAACAGTTTCATCCCAAGAACTTTAAATGCACTCAATCAGTCCATCAAGTGCTCCTTGTAGAACTGTTTGCACTTGTAAGTATAATTACCTCACTGTAAACTTGCACTACAGTTATAATATTGCACAACCTGCGCCACTTTATAAAGTGTGTATTTACATATGATGATGATATCATTTTTAAGATGAAATGCAGCAAAATATGTTGATTATATTATACAGATAAAACTTTAACTTCATTTAAATAATCTATATTGTTAATAATTAAACATGTGAGGACACGGTGCCGCAGTGCTAGCTAGTTCACAGATTATTCCTACCTCGTGCTGTATTCTTGCTGGGCTGGCGCGACACTGGAAGGATAGATGGATAGAATTATTAAACATGTACTACGAAGATATTTCAATGTTCCTTAAATGTTTTGAAGAATTGTCGTTCTAAGCTTACAGATGGCTTAATGTCTATTACAGAGCTGATTGTGTGGTGATTGGGTATTTGGAGAAAGAAAAGTAAGGACAGGAATTGGAGGTTAGTATGTTTGAAAGAGACAGTACTGCTGCAATAAATTATTTCATCGAAGGTCGCGCATGGCACAGCAAGCATCTTGCATGAGACATGAACAATCACTGCGCCACCGTGTTCCCATGTTTAATAGCATGCTTTCATTCCTATCATCATGAAAAAGATATCACGTATACATCTCAGTATTTTAATTATTCAAAGAGCTGTAATATTATGAATGTAATGGATTCTGTGTCCTGTTGGAGGAAGAGAAAGCCCAGAAGCACGTAGTGATTCACACACATAGATCACATAGAAGATCAAATACAAAACAAAGCAAAGCATTTAATGTGCTACTTTAGTTACAATGGGATTTGAGAAACTACTAAATTAAACGATTTTAAGATGAAGTTTATGATGTTCTACTTTAATGACAAAATAAACGTGATTAAAGTGGAAATTCCGAGATCAAAGTTGACATTTCGAGCTTTTTTCCCCACTGTGTGTCTATTTTTTTTCTCTGTACCCTAATAAACTTTCATATGACACTCAAACGGTGGGCTACAACTCGCCTTTTCACGGCGACTTTGATATGTGACAACTTCTTTTTTATTTCGGGCACTATGCGACTTTGTGAACTTGAGCTTTCGAGTTTCTCCGACACTATATGTCACTCGATCAACTTCCATTTGTTTATTATATCACTGTTTAAACCAACGAATAGTAAGTTTTTCCTTGCCTCCACTTGGTATTCGCTGAAATTCTTCTATTTTCCCCCATGCTTTTCCCATTGTCTTTTCACAGAATGCTGAGCTTAAGGGCTATTTATATTGATTTGCATATTCAAAGAGGTGTAATTCTGGGAGGAGTTGGGGTGGGGCAGCAGGCACGTGCATGTGCGTTACTTTTCTCGCTGATCAGGATTTATGTAGCGGGAGAACGTGGAAATTGGTGAACACACAGATTTATGCATCTGGATTTTTATGTGCATACGCACATTCCCGCTTTTGTGCTTACGCCAGGTTATAGTGTGAGTTCTACGCATGGCGTTATACATGAGGCCCCAGGTGATGTTGATGCTATATTTCCATTTAGGGTACTGCCATGTTTTGGATAGTGTGTTAACAGTGTTTTTTGCAGTTCAATCTGACCCATGACTGAAACAAATAATGGTCAAAAGGCTGGAACTTAAAAGGTGGTGTGTTGAACCAAACAGCACAATTTGGGACTGTTTTGAAAGTGTGATTGGAATGTTGTCATTAGCAGACCAGAAAATGTCAGCAGAGTGTAACTACATCCCACAATATCTATGATGTCAGTCACGTGACACCACAGCATCATGAAATAATCACAATATCAGTCATGAAATGCTCACATATGCCTGGTTACACTATGGTTAAGATTAGGGTTGCATGAGGGTTATTTGACTTAAAGATTAATTCATGACTGACGCAGTAAGCTTTACGTGACCTATGTCTGTAATTAGACCCATCCCAAAAATGTTGATGAGTCAGCTGCAGCTATTTCTTATACAGTTTTTGAAAAGATACAAATATTTTAAAATAGAAATGAAAGAACATTTGCTTCTTGGGAGACAGAATAGCATTGCCTTGGACATTTAATTAATCAGCATCTCAAGTTTGTCACCTGTCAGATGAGTAAATGAAGATGCAGTAAGCATGTCTCTCTAAAACATTTTTCAGCATTTAGACTCTCCAGGAGTTTAATTTGTAAAATTCTGCACAGATTTGAGTGTAAAAATAAGCATATGCCAAAAAACAGGAAAATTTGCATACTAAAAAAAAATAAGAAAATCTGGCGCAGGTATATTTCTATACAATTTACCTTTATAAATCACAGTCACCTTGTAAATGTGCGTTCGTAAATGCACTGTGAACCCTGTCTGATTGCCACCCTGAAACAGCCACGAATGGTGCATGGTAATCGACTTTATTTATACTTTATTTTAACTTCATTGGCTCCGTTCTGATGCATCGAGACACCTCCACGTGCATTCAAGAGCATCTGGCTACACTCTGCAAAAGAGAATTTAATTCATGGCATTATTTCCTGTTTGTTCTGGCTGTTAGGCAAAGGCGTAAAGTGACAGTGTCTGAGCGAGTAGCTGCTATTATTTGTCACATACAATGATCTGATTGCTGTAACAGTGAATAATACAGGCGATATGAAAAACAGAGAGTTTAGCCAGTTACCTTACTAACTGGTACTGGTACTAACTAACTGGTACTGGAGCAACCATCACATACGCTACCATTATATCTGTCAAAGGTACTTTGCCTCAAAATAAATGGATCACAGGTTGACCCAAGCCTTGAGCCATGATGTCTGTCAGTCTCACTCACTAGGTGCCATTATTGCAATATGAGTGCAGTAAATTGCTCTGATTATATGTGAAAATCGGACATTGCTACAATTTGCCTTTTTATGTTGGTAAAAACATGTAATGTTTTATTCAGGTTCACAAACAGCATACTAAAACAGGATATAGCGCCTCGCTTCTAGCACACCTGGCATGATGGAGTGAAGCCTGGTTGAGATATTCCTGACCTGTTGGCCAGTACTCTGAGAAGTAGCTGTAGGGAGCGATAAACAACTGTCGAATAACCAAAAAGGTTTTTCAGTGCAAATGCGTAGAATTGGCCTGCTTAAAAGGGAACTAAAATACAGTGCAGCATACTTATTACTTTTGAGATGTAATATGTTTGTTACATCAAAGCAAATTAAAATAATGGCTTGCCGATATAAATTATTTTACGCTTGACTTGCCATTTAGCTACTTCGGCTGCATTTCCCTACTTAATCAAATGTATTGTCACTTCATAGTTTCTCCACAATGTTTTGTACAAATATGTCAGAGTTGCCATAAATATACAAAGTTCTATTATCAAGTTTTCTTTAATAAATTCTGTTGTTGGGATTGAAAGCTGCATATTCAGAATTCATTGCATATGCAAGGTTTATAAATCTGACTCCAGGCACTTATACTAGGATTCTATTTGTGGATTTTAGTTTAACATTTAACACAATTATGTCTGATGTTATCCACACCAAACTGCAATTTATGAACTTGGTTATGCCAAAGTCCATATCCCTGAGTATGGAATTCCCTCAAGGGTCTGTTCTGTCACACTCTACACCAAGAACAGCCTCTTCAGTGATCTGTTTGTAAAATGACTGCAGTTTCCCTATGACAACACCCTAGTTTTTTCGATCACAGACAGGCAATGCTTGAAGTGGGCTGGTACACATTGGTACGCAGTACCAGCAACTCTTGTAAATTCCATACAGAGTACTGGCACTTTTTGTTAGCGTACCACTTTGGTGCCCAAAGCATCACACATTCCCCCATCCACCCTGCTCTATGATCGAATGTCAGTGTATTGCGATGACTGAAGTTTCATCAGGGACATACCTTGAGTACAGATAACATTTCTTGGCATACCACTGTGGTACTTTAAGCACTCTTCAGCTGAATGATACCAGCATTACTCACGCTCCACTTCAAGCACTGCAGGCATGAATGAGTTGCAGTATCTAGTGGAGAAAGTTTGCTTGGCTAGGTGGTGTACCATTAACAATTTAGACCTAAATACTCTGAAGATAGAAAATCATCAACCTTTTGCACTAAGACATTGAACCCCACTGACCACAACACATCTGGTTATACAAGGTGTAACCACCAAAATAATGGAATCTATTTAGATAGATAGATAGATAGATAGATAGATAGATAGATAGATAGATAGATAGATAGATAGATAGATAGATAGATAGATACTTTATTAATCCCAGGGGGAAATTCACATACTCCAGCAGCAAAAAATATTAAATTAAAGAGTAATAAAAAATGCAGGTAAAAAACAGACAATAACTTGAATAATGTTCAACGTTTACCCCCTCTGGTGGAATTGAAGAGTCGCATAGTTTGGGGGAGGAATGATCGTCTCAGTCTGTCAGTGGAGCAGGACAGTGACAGCAGTCTGTCGCTGAAACTGCTCCTCTGTCTGGATTTACAGTACAAGTTTGCCATTATTCATGTCAAAGTTATTTTTTCACAATCATGACCTACATTGATTTGACCCCAAAGTTAGTATTTTCTTTTAGTTTATACACTCCAAAAATGAAATCTAAGCAAGTGGAAAAGTATTTATATCATGACATTAAATTTGTTTTCCTTATTTGTAAGAATTATTGACTTACAAAAAATTTGTATTTATGATTATTTAGCTTACCCCACTGGGAGATATTTTTGCTAAATAAAAGCAAAACAACTCCCATTTACAGTTTTTTTTGTCTAATTTTTGCATATGCATTTTTTGCAGTGTAAAAGTATGCTTTATTTAAGAACTCAGTTTCCCATGGCAAATCAATATGCCAGCTTTGCTCATCTGAAGTGATGTGTTAAAACAAAAAAAAAAAAAAAAAAAAAAGGCATTGCTGTGGTGCCCTTTCTAATGCACTTTTGTGTTGCTTCTCAAATGTTTTTACTACGGCAACCCCTCATTAAGTGTCATTGGAGCATGATTAGCACTTTTAGTTGTTTGCAAATCAAAAGGATGTCTAGCGTATCTTGATAAATAACTTAAATCTTGGTGTGTGTCACAGGCAGTATGTTTACAGTGTTGTAATTTGTGTGTGTTTCTTGTTTCCTTTTGTTGCTAGATATGTGCAGTATTTTAAAAGATACATTATTGCATGGGTTCAATTTTCACACAGATCACTGTTGTTGTATGTTCTGCATACGCTGTCTGTTTTTCCCTGAACTATGAATAGGGATTTTCTGAATTTTTTTTCCAGTTTTCTGCTTTAATCTGTATGAGAGTTAATGACAGAGATTTACTAAAACGTTACAAGTACACCTGCTGAACATTATTAGGCAAATTAGTCAGAGAGCAAATGGTATGGCAATTGAAAGGCATACTGGTTTGCACTGCTGCCTTGTGGATACAAATTTATAAAAACGAACCTAAGTACATCTGTCTGTGCTGAGTTTGTACATTTTCCCCATGTGTGCTTATTTTTTTCTCAACATTCACAAAACATGTTTTTATACATACTACATTTTTCAGGTCTTGAGTTTCAAATTAAGATAACATCCCTGGACAGAGTACTAGTCTGTTAACATGGTGAAAAGATACTCTACCTACAGAAAAATATGAGACGAGCAGAAGAGATAGGCAGTGGTAAACATGATTTTTAGGGAGGGGTGCCAAGCGTACTTACAAGTGGAAAACCTTTGTGAAGGTTTGGTTTAGTTTAAGTTAGTGTGCATTTGTAAGATTATATTAGTTGTATCTCTGTGGGTCTTGTTTTCTTTTATTTTTGATAGAGGTTAGTATTGCTTTCTTCCATACCTGCCAATTATAATTGCTCAGCGTCATAGAATCCATTTCAGTGGTTCTCAAGTGTTGTCCTTTGAGCCCCCTGAAGCTGCAGGTTTTAAACCCAAAACCTAATGCTTTAGTTGGACTTTGAACTTAATTAAACAACTGTTGATTTTTGAGTTTATGTTTTTATATCAATCCTGAAATTACAAACTGGATATGCTAAAAATTTGTAGCATGAAGCAACAAATAATTTTTCTGATAGGTAAAAAGTCATAGTTTTTGCTTTTTAAATTTTTTTCTATTTTTTGAAGTTATGGGTATTTCAGCTATTATTTACTAATAAGCACACAAGTGGCTAATGAAATAGCTTCTAATTAGCATTCCACATTGTTTGCCCAGGTGTCAACTGCTCATCTCACTATTAATTGTCAAAAGTACACTCTACTGAAAAGTTGAATTAAAAATAAAATAACAAAACACTAAAATAATATACCAAAAAGAACAATATTTCTTATAAATGTAAATCTGGCACTACTGCACTTTTTGGAATGTAAAATAAATGAAGAGGCAAAAATAGCAACTAATAAAATAATGAGATCAATTAAAGTTCAAAATTAGTGACTGATTGCGAAATTAATTGGTACAAAAAACTGGGACTGAACTTGGGAACCACTGATCTATTTAATATACTGCATTTATACAATAATATACTATTTGTACATCCTTTTCAAATATTCATCTCTTTGTGCCATTTCTTGTACAATAAACACTCTAAATGTTCAGAAGACAGAAGTGACAAAGAAACTTCATGTCTTTGAATTGCTTTCCTGACTCTCCAAAGTGAATCATCCTTCCATTCAGCCTATGAGGTTGCACAGTCCCACGATTCACTTCTCTCTGGAAAATGTGAAGCTCCTTAACAAACACACACACACATTCAGAGCAATTTAATACTGTCAAAGAACCAAGCATCTATGCTGCATTGGGTTTAAAAATCCAATACAGACTCAAGAAAGGGATTGTGAGGAGTGCAGGTTCCTTGCACAGTCACTAACACATGAACCAGTTCACACAGTGAAAATCATCTCATTGTGTGTTTATAAATATGTAAAAGTATTTTTATTTTTTATACTGCTAGAAGTTTTACCCAGCATATACACTGAATGTATAAGGCAAATACTGTATATACATTATTTTTTGATGAAGCTGAGAAAAGTTGATTCCTATGGGAAACTCAGATGAAAACAAAAGATTTGGCAGAAAGATTTTTGAAATGGTATTACTTTGTGGCTTAGGAAAAGGATGGATGGGTGGATGGATGACCCTTTAAAAGAAGCTGTTTTTTTATCGAAAAGGTTTGGCAAACATAGTACATTACAAATCAGTGGCTAATTTTCTTTAGCAACTATGAATTGAAGTGAGTGCAGATTTGTGTGTCATTTGGGCCTGTACTGTAATATAGTGTCATGTACAGATATTCCCTACTTTGTCCCAGATGCTGCCAGTGTATTGTAAAAGTGGAGCTTTGTAAAAATCAGAACGCTTAGTTCTTTGGGTATATTCCAAGGCATCCTGATATTGTATTTTGTTACAGCTGTATATAGATGCTGATTGAAAGTTTAATGGATTCCCTACCACCTGATGTTTCTGTGCACCTTTTGATTCTGATGTAATTTACATTTTATTTGTGAATTGTGTCACTGCTAATTACATTCTGAAACCTTTCTGTATATGCATTCCAATTTGACATCAGTGCATGGGCACAATATCATCAGAAAATGTTAAAAGCGTACATCTGCAGAATGGGATTCAAAGCAGGACTTAGGCACGAAAGATACAGCAGTATATCCCTTTACAAAGTATATTTTACATGGACAAAATCCAGTAATTATTGTAAAAAAAAAAAAAATTATGACAGATTCCACAGTAAATGCCTGTGCATTTACCATATTGGGACAAAATAATACATATGTGAAATAACACAATCATAATTGTAAAGTAAGGCAATTCAAAAGTAAAAACATTGATAAGAGTAATCAGAATAAGCCCATGCTTTAATTTTACTGGCCTTTTACAGGAAGCAGTTCTCCATTAGGTGTTTAGTTTATTGAACTGCAACAGCTTTATAAAGAACACTTAAAGTAAGTATAATGCTGCAGGAAAACATGACAAATTCATAAGCTGAATTATATTCAATGTAATTGATTAGCGTTGTTTTGTTTTGAGCAAATGCAGTCAAGCATTTAATTGATTGTGTGACTTTGAAATAACAAAGAAACTTGAAGAAACTCATGTATTGCAAAGTGTAAAACAGTGTCTACAAAAATTAAAAAATGCAAACAAGTGCAGGAAGAAAAGAGTAATGGTCAACGGTCTACCTTGTTCTGGTTCATGGCATCAGTGAAAAAGCGGTATTTATTATTTACCTGTTTGTTTATTGAAACTGATATGCCAAGCTTAAATGATACAAAGGATTTTTTACACAAAAAAAAAACACATTCTAGGGCCATAATTAGGTGTTACTAGGATGTATCACAAGGATTCATATACCAAACGCTAATTATATGGTTTGGGAATATACATGCTGACCTTTATATGGTCATACCAATGATGTGATTTCTGCACTCGTAGGTGGTAGTGGAATTGACTGCAATAACAATGGCTGCCGTGTTTGCTACAAAATGAAGGTGCTTGTTAACAAACAAAATGGTGCCATGGAATATTCTTTAAAATTTAAAGTCTCTGAGGACTACAGCAATACAACTCAGGATAACTTTGCATTAAAAAGTGCCCAATGTAGCCTAATAGAACTCCCCAAAACACTCCAGAAAAAACACGAAAAATTAATAAAAGGCATCAGTCATAAAATTGGGCATAGTGTGTTTAAAATTCTAAACACAGGGACAGTTTGGCTCACTAAAATTAAACCGTTTGATGGTGTAATATGGTCCTTTATAATATTATTTTAATCTGTAGTTTATTTTACCTTGTAATGAGTAATTAGCAATTAGCATTATTTTTGTTAATATTGACATTAGCATGAAATAATATGTGTTACTGTCATGAAAAATAACTTTTTTTTTCTGAGTATGATGCCTTCCCTTGCTTGACCACGATTTTGTTTAGTGTTTTGGTTGCAGCTCAAATTTCCATCCCCATTCCATGTTAATTTTTGTGAGCAGGGGGGCAACAGGTCTTGAACAACTTATCTTAAATTAGACAATGAATAATTCTTAGCCAGCAAGGCATGAAAGCCACAAGATTTGCTAAACTGTGGAATTTTATTGTTACAGTGAGTATTGTGTGGCCTGCAGAGGGTGCTTCTGCCACCCAAACCTAACACAGACAGACGCAGGACACAAGTTCAACACACACACTTTTATTTATTGCTTCCTTGTGATAAACACCTTCTCCTATTTCCCACCTACACGGCACAGTTCCAAAGCATAAATACACAGCACCTTCTTTTCTTCTTCTTTCTCTCTTTCTCTTCGTCTTAATCCACCTCCACTTCTCCTGGCAAGCTTTGTCTCCCTTCCTCCTGCCTCTAGCTCCCGGAATAGAGGAAGCTGGCTCTTTATATAGGGCACCTGGAAGTACTACAAGTGTCGGGGTTTGCCATCTTTCGCTACAGGGGAGGTAAGGCTCTGAATATGTTCTGTCCCCGGTACTTCCAATATAGAGGTGTCCCAGCCAGGTAACTGCCTCAGCCTTCCGCCACAATTGCTAGTGATGGAGGAAGTCATTAGAAGAACTGGTTGCTTGCTGTTCTGTCAGAAGCATATAAGCAGTCAAGTTCAAAAGATCTTTTGCTATTACTGTAGAGTTCCTTTTCACCTTCTTTATTATTGCACTTTGTGCTCTTGCTGTGGTCTTTGTGGCATAGCCACACATACTGTAGTTAGAATCAGTACCTCCACTTTTAGACAATTTGTCTCATTGTATACTGATGAATACCCAGGCCTTTAGACATACTTTTATAGCCTTTTTCCAGCTTTATGCATCTCTACATTTTTCTCCAAGGACCTTTTATATTTCTTTTGATTGGGGTATGAGTCACATGAATAGATTGATCATGAAAAGCACAGACTCTGTCAGTAACTCAGCTGTCTGTGCCTTTTTTTATTAAGAAGGGCATCTTAAATCCACACCTCCAGTCTCTTGTCAGTGACTCCAAGTTTTTAGCCTGTACACGTTAGATTGCTAGACTGTATATTTTTAAATGATGAAAAGAAGAAGTGCAAATATTTTTATATTATTAGTATTAGCAAATTGTGTTTGTCAATTATTGTGACTTACCTGTAGATCAGACCACTTTGGTATGAGTACATAATGCAGAAATCCACATAAATCCAAAAGGTTAATGTGTTTTTTTTTCTTTTTTGGAAATGTATATGCATAATGTAACTACTATATGTTTGTTTTCAGAAATAATTAGAGCAGAGTTACTTCTCATTTATAAACATTTCTTTATTTTAACACTGAATTACAAAAATGATTGTCATATTATTAAAATGTGTTATATAGTGCATAAGTACAGAGCAGAAACAATATGTACTATACTACATGCTCAATATCCAGTATATGCTTAAAGAATTAAAAAGGACATGTTATCAGTTTACTGAATTTTGACACTGAATTCTTAGTGTCTCTATATAAAACCTTGATATACTGTATATATATGTTTCAGTATGAAGATACAGTAAGACGATAACAAATGTACCGTTTCAAAGAAAGGGTGATTCTGATTCTTGTAACCATAGCCTCATATTATGAAGACCTTTGAGAGGCTGGTCTTGGTCTATATCAGTCCTTTTGTTGTAGACCACCTGAACCCACTGCAGTTTACGTATTAGATAAAGATTGCAGTGGAAGGTGCAATTATGTATCTGCTCCATAAGGATTATTCTCACCTGGACAAAGCTGGTGGCACTCTGAGGATTCATTTTTTTTATTTGACCACTGCCTTCAATACCATCGAGCCATCTCTGTTAAGGAGTAAACTCAGAGAATGCACGTAGATGTGCCTATGGTGTCCTGGATCATGGACTGTCTTGTCAGGCAGACCACAGTTTGTGAGAATCAAGGACTGTCAGCACTGGAGTACCACAAGGAACAGTCCTGTGTTGTTTTCTCTTCATTCCATACTTCTCAGACTATGTCATGTCTTGTAGAAATTCTCAGATGACTATGCATTTATGGTGTGAATTGGTAGATGGGATGAGGCTGAATACGGGAGTCAGGTAGAGAAATTTCTTTATTGGTGCAGGAAGAATCAGCAAAATCAAGTAACTGCTTACTGACTTTCACCACACCAAAGAGCCTTCATGTCCGGACATTATCCAGGGAGTGAATGTTCAAGTCGAGCACCCCTACAATTACTTGGGGGTCCACATCAATGACAGGTTGGACTGGTCTCATATCACATAGGACCTAGATATAAAAGGGTAGAGCAGTCTCTGACATTCTTCACATCTTCTAAAACTGTGATGGCCAGTGCAATTTTCTATGCTGTGGTGTGCTGGGCTGGTAACATCACTTCAAGAGAGGCCCATCGATTTGACAAGGTAATTAAAAGGGCAGGCTCAGTTATGGGATGCACTCTGAACCATATACGGGTAGTAGCAAAGAAAAAAAATGAACACTAGATTCCGTAAAGCCTACGAAAAAAGTCGAAATCTCAGGCCTCCTTAAATTCCTTCACACCTCTTCATCAGCATCTTTGTTTTGCAAATATGTAAATCAGCACAAGCAACAAGCAGCCTGATATCCCATCCCGCACCAACGCAGCTGAAGTTCTCCCAGCTCAAATCTGTTTATCTCGGTGTGAGGTGCCTGGAGTTGTATAGGGTAAATAATATATCAATATTTGGAATACATGCATTTCATGTGTGTTCCATGTCTGCAACGATCTGGGTAAATGTACAATAGGATGACAGGAAATGTGAGACAAGAAATGTTCAACACATACCTAAAACAGAAATTATTTTCATGTTATAGTAAAAATTTATAAAATGTTGATGTGAAATGTATAATTTGTGAAGACAAAAGGTCTAATAAAATTTGTGCTTTTATTCAAAAATAGAACCGAAGATGAAGAAATTATTCAATTTACATGTTGCTACCAATATATAAAAACCAAAGTCCAATCCCAATTGCATGGCTGGTATAGAGGTAAGAACAGCAGCTTCTAAGAGGTTGCAGGTTTGATCTCGGGTCTTCCCCACATTTTCCATTTTGAGTAGTGTGCTTCTGTTGTTATTACTTATACAATAAAAACATACATTTGCTTTGAGTCTGTAACAACCGGTGTAAAGTTTTGCTACTTGTAAAAGATCGCTGAAGGGATATAAGCAGACATACAAATGCTGGTGAATCATGTCTTCTTGGTATCTTGTTGTTACTTGAATTTTTTTCTATTCAGTTTTATTGTTGAATAAAAGCACACTTGTTTCGTTATACCTTTGCGAAAGTGTTTATTTTATATTCCAGTAACCACTTGAATGATATCAAATCTATTTCTTCCTCTCACATGCATGCACACACACATCCATGTATGAAAACATAATTATCTGAAAATGCTGTGTCATTTGAACATGAGTGTCATTTGGACATTTTTTTTTCCGATCTTGCCCAACCTTGTTACGGTGCATGGTACTGGGAATATAGACAGATATGACACTGGCAGATATGACACTGCCAGATCTAAACACTAGTGTGGAGAATTGCACGCGTACTGAAGTGACTTTAGCTGCAGGTGGAAGTTCCCGTCCCACTTTATGGTGCCAAGCAGAGTTGTATTGCAGTGAGCAGTTTATTAGCCATCAAAGGTGATGTGAAGAAGTTGTCTGTTGTTACGGTTCTGCCTCTGTCCAGAAATAGTTTTATGACGACAGTCTCGGAAAGTCTTTTTCTCTGGGATGACTGGGATCTTTTCCTAAATAAGGAGTACCATTGCACATCCAAATATGTTGTTTTTTATACATTCTACATGGGTGTCTTTGTTGTCAAAGCACAAATGCTGCATCATAGTGGTCACAGGGCATCATATCTTTGATTGCTGGTACAACAAATAGTTCTGACCTGGCATCATGGAGATAAACGGCATTAGCTCAAAGAGAGAGAGAAGAAAGTTTGTTGTACCACGTGAACGTGACTGAGAGAATGAAAACTGAATAATAAAAAAATAAAAAATTAACTCTTACAAGTAGCAAAAATTTACAATGGGTGTTACAGACTCAAATCAAATGTATGTTTTATTATATAATAGTAATAATAGTAGCAGCTCACTACTAAAAACGGAAATTGTGGGAAAGACCTGGGCTCGATCCCACAACCTCTTAATTTAGTGGCAGCCACTCTTACCTATAACCCTCCCATGCAATTGATAAATGAGATTCGTTTTTTACATATTAGCAGCAACATGTAAATTGAATAATTTCTTCTTCTTCCATTATATTCTTGAAAAAAGGTGCAGTTGTTTTATTAGACCTTTTGTGAACGTGTTTAAAATTTGAAGTTTACGTCAACATTTTATTAACCCTTTAACCGCCAACTCCCTAAATATTCCCCAAGCCAGGCGAAATCTGAACAATTTTTGTTTTTTTACTTTTTTACATTTTTTTTACATTTTTTACATTTATTCAAGCAGTATTGACCACTAAATGTTGTGCAAGTTGCCAGTGTATACACGAAATCTATAAATGTAACCTGAATTCTCAGCTAAGCAAAACATCTTGATACCAAACCGTGCCCTTTTCAATGGTAGATACTGTCGAAACTGTAAGCGGCCCTTCCACGACAATAAACTTTCATCAACTGCAACTGACGGTCCTGGCATGTAGGGCAACTGAAATGCTTCAAATAAATGATCAATCAAAGGACGTAGCTTGAACAAGTGGTCGCGGTTTGGATCTTTCTTATCTGGCTCGTTTCTGTTGTCATTCAAATGAAAGAATTTCAGCAGCAAAGAGAATCGGTTACGTGTCATGACAGCTGCAAAAATAGGTGTTGCATACATAGGATCTGTAGACCAGTACATCTCAATATCTGGTTTTCTGATTATTCCCATCAACATCAAAATCCCAATGAATTTTTTCATTTCGTTTTCATCAGTGTCAAACCAAGCACGAACACGGGAATGTGGAGGTAAACTGGGATTTTTCTCAATAAACTGTGCTGCATACAGATTTGTCTGATGAACAAAATGTCTAATCAAATCAGGTGACACAAACAGCTCATAAAACTGCTCAGCAGTGTAATTGTTTACATCAACAATAAAGCCACACGTTCCCTCAAACGAATGCAGAAAAGGTAGTTCACCACGGGCAGCAGCCCAGCTGAGATGCTGGGGATACACCCACTCAGCGCCGTCATCCGATGCGTCTTCATTCACAATATCATGCAGCGCACGTTGCTGCTCATCACTGTCACTAAAATCTTCTTCAGAACTGCTACAATCATGATCAGAACTGTCCAAAATCGCCTGCAAAGCCTCACTTGAAGTCAGTTTACGTTTCGCCATATTCACAGCTGTTACATGCGAATCACGTCACATGACCGGCCAAAACAACCACAGACTTGTCGAAATACAACGTAGTAATAATACCCACGCCAAACCGTCAGTTATACTACTTGCCAGGCATTCATATAACCACAGGCAAATGTGCCGGATAATTCCGGCAGTATGGCGTTAGCATTAAAACAGCGGTGCCGGATATATCCGGCAGAGGGCGGTGAAGGGGTTAATCTTTAAGATGAAAAAAAAAATTCTGCTTTAGTTATGTGTTTAACATTTCTTGCCTCATATTTCCTGTCATCCTACATTTTCCCAGATCATTGTAGACACAGAACACATATGAAATGTATATATTCTAAATAACGATGTATTATTTACCCTATACAACTCCAGGCACCTCACAACCAGATCAACAGACTCGAGTTGGGAAAACTTCAGCTGCGTCAGTGGGGGGGATGGGATAGCAGGCTGTTTGTGCTGATTTACACATTTGCAAAACAAAGACACCAATGGAGATGTACAAAAGAATTTAAGGTGGCCTGGGATTGTGTTATTTTTTGCTTCAGGGATTCTAGTGTTAAAACAAATCTGAGTGTCATTATGAACAATGCTGCACAACCTCTCTCTGACACACTAACAACCGATGAATTATTCGGCAGAAATGTGTCAAGAAATGCTACTGGGGCTCCTTTATACCAACAGCAATACACTAGCATAATGCCCCACTGTGACTGTGACTGCCAAGTCAGAAATTTTCTTTTTAAATTTTCCTATTTTTTAGTCATCTTGGTGTGTGTTTAGACTGTTGTGTGTATTTGTTTATCTATTTATGTATTTATGTAGAGAACTTCTGTAAAAAGCCAAATTTTCCTCTGGCGACAAATACATTGCTATCTATCTATTTATCTATCTAGGCCAGTAAGCTTAACATTCAATTAATGGGAACAAATATTAAGGAAAAGCAACACCAGTAAACAAAAGGTGTATTAATCATGATTTTAAAAGGACTCTTACTGCATACAATAATACAGGCTAAGTCCAGGTTTTCTGAACTTGGCAGTGTGCTGTTATTAGTAAGTTTTTCAAAACACAAAGAACCAACTTCATATGCAAATAACCCTTCCCAGAATGAAATGGTTCTTTGTCAAGGAATGGAGTTACAAGGAACCACACAACCCAGTAAAGAACCATAAAGTGCAACTAAAGAACCATTATTTTTAAGAGTATAGGTGGTTATGTCTGTCCTCCTAAGGACAATCAATTTAAAGCAAAACTTTACAGGTTTATTCATTAGCCCTTCATAAACAGTTTTATTATGCTGTTTGCACTGTTCTCTATAATCTTGTCTCTTTTTTTTTAAATTTTGGGTGATGACTGGGCAGTGGATGAAACTCAAGATGCAGCGTAATGTCTTGTGAATTATGTATTCCATATTGTTTTCTTTTCTTTTAAATTACTGTGGCTACCTTTGAGAGAGCAAAAGCAACTGGACCATTTATACCCTTTTACTGGTATGTACTGCATGCCATTCTTTGTGAAAAAAAATGAACCTGTAGTAGAAATGCATGATGAAAGACAGTCCTTTTGGTAAGAATGATTTACCTTCGACCGTCATTCCTAACCTAGAAAGTTTTGCTTTCACATGTTCACACATACCCCAAAGGTATAGAGAACACGGCAGGGCCATCTGGTCCAACCCCTCAGCTGGAAACTGGCCATCAGCAACCAGCACATAGATAATTTCATATACCATTAAAAGCAAAATTTAAATAAATAATTATATGCATATGATACAATATTGGAAAATTTGCTTAAGAAGATAAAGTTATAAACATTTTAATAATGAATTAAAATATTGAGGGGAGTTTGTTACTTATTTTTTACTACATCTGGTGAGACTCTACCCTATTGGCCCTGAATGCAGGAATGCCACTTTTGAAGTCACAAAGCCAACAGTCTCAGAGCATGAGGACATGTTTTAAATATTTAATCCAAATTAATCAAAATGAATTGAACTTAAAAGTAAGCAACACTTTAGTGATGGCTTACAAATCACATACAGTACATATTGTCTTTTCAAAGTACACATTTTTATGAGTTTTAACTGAGTACACCTTTACCAAATGATCTGTTATTGGTTATTTGAAAAGAAAAACATGCACTGATTGATTACATGGATTTTAATCTAAAATTAACAGAATTGTGTTTAGTTTAAGACTGCCTATGGTTCAAATTATGTTCAGTAGTAGTACTTTGGTTGGTGATTACTATATTTTCTTTTGTTTGAAATATGATGTATTTTTAGACACATTTATACCATTAAGCAATTTTATAGTGAAGGCACGGGTTGAATGCTGTGAATTGATGGCATTACAGGCGGTAGTGGGGGCTGCTTGTTAAGAAAGTAGATGATAAAGAGATGCACTTGCACTGTCTGAGAGTGGTGGCAGGAAGATGAAAAAAAGTTCAGCTGTTATGTACAGGGGCCAGAAAATTCCCATTAAACTGCAGTCATTTATTGAAAAAGCAGTCAAAGGCTGGGAGAAGATATTTTTTCTGTTCTGTAATGATTCTGTAATGACAATATTAAAGAGAAAATAAGGAATACTCACCATTATATGTAGCTTAGAATGATTTGAATTATACTGAACTAGCAATTATACGTCAAACTGCACAGAACAGGGATCAATAGGGGTGTCATTTGAGTCTGTACTTCAGTTATGCTTAACAGTAACACATCAGTTCAGACTTTTTTATTTGTCTTTTTGCATGACTTTCACAGAGCAATTATTTACAAGATGATTTACAAAGCATTTTAAATTTAATAAGTTTTACTCGTTTGCACATTTCAAGAACTGTTTTACATAGTCAACTGATTAACTCTTATAAAATGCATGCATGCAATTACAAATGGATAAAAGGGAGTTTCATTGCTTCTACATCAAAAAATTATTTCTGGGCTGTAGATTAGCAGCTATAGTTTGAAATACGGTGGTACTTAGCAACAACAAGACTTTGGAGATAGTAGGCAATATTCATATTAAGCTTAAAGAGAAGAGGGTTTAATGTAGGAATTTAGAAAGATGGATGTAAGAGTTAGTGGATCCACTTTTTATTTCCACAGGCCATAACATTAAGATTTCACATAACTCATTGATTTCTTTAGCATTTTTGAGTACATGCTCCTAATATATTTTGATTGTTTAAGGTTGTTGCCTTTCAACGCTGTGGTCCATTATTGTCCACCTTAATAAAATGATAAGTGTCTTTGAGCTCATTCGGTTGCTATGTCTCTGTCAAGCCAACAGATGGTGCATCTTTGCTACAAATGTTTGTGATATGCCATCTGTTGGCATGACATGTGCAATGCATAGGTCGCTGTTATATGCCATGTGGTATGGGATTCGTAAAAGCAGTGTTGATGTTTGTGATGAGCCTGTTACAATGAGAGATGCAACACATTTTATTACTTCAAATTCCTGGCCTACAGGGGATAAATTATGAGGCAGATTAAAAGAGCTGAGTCTTTTCAGTTTAAGCAAAAGAAGATTAAGCGGAGACATGATTGAAGTTTTCAAAATTATGGAGGGAATCAGTACAGTGGATTGAGACTGTTATTTTAAAATGAGTTCATCAAAAACACAGGGACATAGTTGAAATCTTGTTAAGGATAAGTTCTGCACAAACCTTAAGAAGTTTTTCTTTACACAGAGAACCATAGAGACTTGAAATAAGATACCAAGTAGTGTGGTAGACAGTAGTAAATTAGGGACTTTCAAAACTTGAATGATGTTATTTTGGAAGAATTAAGTGGATACAACTAATGAGCTTTGTTGGGCTGAATGTCCTGTTCTTGCCCATATTTTTCTAACATTCTAATGTCTTGAGTGTGTGTGTTGTGACTGTCCACAACTCGTTGCAATTATATAAATGAAGACTATAACCATAAATTGTTGGAAAATTTGTGTGTGACAATCTTAAATAAACATTTGCCAACAAAGAAGATGGTAACACGAAAGATTATTAAACTAAGTAATGTTATTGTTATACAAGCAAGAGGGACCCATTGGAACTACACTAAGCCTGATTCCTCTTTTATTTGTATTACAATTTTTCTTAGGGTGTTCTAGGTACAGCAGTTAAAAAAGAATTGATCTTTGTGAAATATATATTGTGACATGTGAGTCCCTGTCTTGCACCCAAAAGACAAGGCTGAGTCCAATGGCTTTAGGAAAACCAGCTTTATTCAGGTCAAAACAGGAGCTGCCAGGGGCATTTATTGAAATGGGAGCTACCACTTCAATATACACCAATACAGCAAACAAGCAGTGACGTTATCACTTGTCCTGCCTTGGCTCCCTTCTTCAGTTTAGGAATAGATAGTCTTCCTTGTCAGGTAGGCTCAGCGGCTGCTTACCAGCAGCTGGGATCAAGTCATCCTGGGATTTTGGGCATAAAGGAAAAGAACAGGCCATGTCAGTAAATGGATTAAAACATTCCCTGCATCAACCATCGGCTAACAGGCATGTTATGCGATGAGACTGCAAACTTGTAGTTTCCTAGATGGCACGACAAACCTGCAGTTGCCTAGGTGGTAGAAGAGCACCTCTCGACAGGCATGTCCTCCACATTTTGGCATTGGGGAGGACGTCATAGGCTCTCACGGATCTCCCAGTATGGTTTGGTATTTAAGATCAGTTATACTTTGTGCAACAATATCTATTTTTTCTCTGTTTCTTCTCATGGTGATTGCCTCCAAGTGACACTTAGTATCATAGTAACCAAGCTTACTAAACACTTCATGATGTCATAACTGCAAGACTCAACATGAAGAAGAACAGAACTTAAGTTAACTAATTCTTTGTGCAATGGGCCACAGCAGAAAAGGTAAAATCCCTATTGTACTTTGGGCTGATGCCAGTGTTAAGTAGCACTTGGAAAGTCTGACACATAACAAGAGTGTGGGCAGGTGAAGATCAACAAGAGTTGTGCCAGCAATAAAACACAGCAGAGAACAATTAATAAATAAACAACTAAAACTACCGATCATTAAAAAACAGCAGAAAGAACAATTAGCACCATGGTAATTTGCTTCATATATTACCTATGAGTAAGCATGTGAATACCAACTGTTTACATTTTATAGAATAATTATATAATGAAAAAATAACAGCTACACACAAGAAGAAACACACACTTCACTTAGGTAGGGGTCCTCACTAAACAGACCAAAGCTAATTTATAGTTATGTACTTTGCATGGTAGAGCATAACATAACCTGATCTTTGACCAAAAGATCATGGGATGTAAGAACTAATCACTTGGAGAAAAGAAGTAATAATTACAAAACACTGACGACTTTATACTGGAAAATATGTTTATAATAACTTATTTTAACATGTTATTATACTGGAGTTCACTGTATATACAGTATGCCATGGAAATCTGTCCTTATTTAATCATGCATTTTTCCAATACCAAACATTTAAAATGATAATAAATTTAAAATATACCAAGACATAAGTGCTTTTCAGTTCTAAAAAATAAACTTCCGTAATTAGCTTTTTTTGCTTTACAGGGTTCTGATTACACATTAAAGTTAACTATTAATTTTTTATGTGTTGTTATATTTTGGAGTCACGGTTGGAATGATCAGAAGCAAGATTAAGCTTCGATGAAAATTATTTTGTGCAATTAAAAATAACACAGTGAGTGGAATTAATGTTATTTAAATACAGAGAGGCAATCTGTTATGCTGGATAAAATAGCTTAATTACTGTAAACAACTAGAGTAAATATGATAAATTCTATGAATAAAGTCATTGAAGCAGTTAGTCTCATTTCACTTTGGTAATACCTTCTTACCAGCAGATTCCCTTTCAAAAATATTTTACTATTTGGTTGGAGTTCAACTTGAATAAAAATTAACATCATACACTTACTGTAAGGTGAATTTGCCTAGATTTTTAAATGTGTACAGAATTTCAAATTACTGGTGCAAATAAGGTCCCAACTGTTTCAATTATTATATTTCTGCTAGTATAACTGAAATGGGCAATATAGCAGGTTGCTTATGAATTAGACTTTATGGCACAAGGCTGCTGGGTTCAAGCCACACTTTAGTCATTTTATGATACTTTGCAGTCACTTAAATAACCTGTGTGCTGATTATTAGCTAAAAAAGAATTAAATCATGCTTTTCACTTGCATCACACCTTGGCAAAGGTATTAGTATTTATTATAGAAAGGCACAAGAAAATAAAGCTCACTTCACATTTGCTCAGTACCAAATAAAGTCATACTCAGTTTAAATTTGAGTCTTTTCAATTATTAATGCTAATTGATAATTTATATACTTTGGTGAAAAATAACTACAATACAGTATATGACCAAGTTATTGTTTTTGCTATATTTAGTTTTAAACTTATAATAAACTTACAATAAAAACAATAATTCTTTATATTAAATAGCGCTTCACTCACTACTCAAAGTGGTCTCCACACAGGGAGGCCCCAAAGACCAAACCCACAATCTCCTTAATGCAAAGCACTACCACTGTGCCATAAATCATCTTTATAGCTAAGCACTGTAATACTTAATAGGTGTGGGCTGGGTGGCCAGTTGGCTTAGGATTGTTGGATTTGTATAAGTCAAAAACCTCGAAGTAATTTTAACCAGAGCCCGGTTTCTATTCTGTCATCATAGTAGCCAATAATATTACATATATTTCAAAATTATTTGGTAAAGTACTGTTAAATGTGTCTATTGTGTAACCAGTATAGACATTTTAGTCGTACGTACATGTAATAAATTCTGATTTATTTTCTTAAAAAAGTGTTTTTAAAGCATTTAAAATATTAAATCGAAATTTATATAGAAATAAATATGAAATAGCTCCAAAAGCTTTAGAAAAGCTATTTGACCATATTACATGAACTGCTTCTATAGTGCACCAAAATGGTCACCAATACCACATAACCACACTGCCATTATGTCACATGTTACGTTGACCTTTTTTGTTGTAATTTTTCTACATTTCTCTATTGTTTTGGTGTCATCTTGCATCGTAATTATGAGATTTTAGTACTGCAGATCATGAATCTGCCTTTCATTTTTTCAAGTACTATTTATTTTTATTATCTTACTTTTGCCTTTATCAACGCCATCTTGGATTGGTATGTTTTGATGCCATTTTGTACCTCAGTTTCTAAGGTCCACTCTGGTAAGTCAATGGGCATGTCTTCAGAGATCATGAACTCTAACCAATTACACATCATGTTTAATAATAATAATAATACATTTTATTTATATAGCGCTTTTCCCATGCTCAAGGCACTTACAGAATATAAGAAAGAACAGCAGGGTATACAGTATATAGTGTTGTACAAACCAGATAAATAAATTAAGAAGATTACGACAGTGAAGTCAGAGAAAAAGGCTAACAGACAATATAATTGATGGTCTAGCACACACACACAGGTTACATGAGCATCCTGACAGAGAGGTAAACTGAGAGAAGGGTAATAAAGTCAAGTAGAGCTAAAAGCCTTCCTGAACAGATGAGTTCTGAGTTGTTTTTTAAAAGAATTCTTGGAGTCAGCTGACCTGATTAATTTCGGTAGGCCATTCCAGAGTCTGGGCGCTATATAGCTGAAGGCCCTGTCACCCATGGAGTGTAGATTAGTGTGGGGCACAACAAGATTGCCAGAATCAGATGAACTTAAGAGACGAAGGAGCGAACACAGGATATGTTACGGAGGTGAACGTAAGAAAGTTTCTTAATGCGATTTATGTGGGCGGAATAAGAGAGGGAGGAATCAAAAATGACACCAAGATTCTTTGCAGTAGAGGCAGGTCTGATGAGATCACCACCAAGATGGACTGGGAAGGAGCTCATTTTATTAAATTGCATTTTAGTCCTAATTTGCAGGAGTTCAGTTTTGTTGCAATTTAATTTTAAAGAGTTCTGCTCCATCCAGGTTTTAATTTCATTAAGGCAGGTTGTGAGCTGAGAAAGCTCTGATGAAGTTCCACTTTTAACATTGAAGTAGAGTTGAGTATCATCTGCATAAAAATGATAACCCAGTCCATAGCTATGTATAATATGGCCAAAGGGAAGCATGTAAATACAGAAGAGAAGAGGGCCGAGGACAGAGCCTTGAGGGACTCCTTGTGTGACTGGCGCTGAGATGGATCTGCTGTTGCCAAGACTAACAAACTCTTGCCTATCAGTCAGATAGGACTTGAACCACTGGAGGGCAGTGCCAGAGATACCCAGCATGTTCTCCATTCTGGACAGTAGAATGTCATGTCTGACAGTGTCAAATGCTGCACTGAGGTCTAATAGAATTAATATGCTGGTTTGTCCAGAGTCTGCTGCCATAAGCAAATCATTGGTTGCCTGTAGCAGAGCAGTTTCACAGCTGTGCTGCGCCCTGAAACCAGACTGAAAGGGTTCCATCAAGTTATTAGAGGTTAAGTAATTGGTGAGTTGGGAAGCTACAACATGCTCAAGAACTTTTAACAGGAAAGGTAAGTGGGAAATAGGCCGGAAATTGTTAAGATTGTCAGCATCAAGACCAGACTTTTTTAACATTGGGGATACAGAAGCAATTTTAAAAGTGAGCGGTGCAAACCCAGTGTCGAGGGATGAGTTTATTATTGTTGTAACAGTCGGGATTATGGCATGAAGGCAGGATTTAAGTAGTGTGCTGGGGATGGGGTCCAGTACACAAGTAGTCTGCTTTATTTTACAAAGCAGGTTATTAACAAAAGCAGATGTGACTGGTGAGAACTTACAGAAGGAGCTGGATGGAGTGGAAAAACAGGGAGAGATATAAACAGATGATGTATTTATGTTAGTTGAATTATTTAGATCTTTAATTTTGTTATGGAAAAAGTGGAGGAATTCCTCACAGACTTCAGTAGAAGAGGTAGTTGGGCCAGATGCGGGTTCGAGTAGTTTATTAACTACAGAGAACAAAACCCTTGGGTTATCATGGCCACTTTCTATTATTCTACCATAGTGGGTGTTCTTGGCAGCAGTTAGTGCTTCTCTTTAAGCTCTTTGGTGGTCAGAGAAAGCCTGAATGTGCACGGTGAGGCCATTCTTACGTGACATTCTCTCAAGGCGTCGGCCAGCTGCTTTCATAGATCGCAATTCTGAATTATACCAAGGAGCTGAACGTTTAAAGGAAACCTCCTTATGTTTTAAAGGAGCCATTTTATCTAATGCTGAATGAAGGGCTGAGTTATAGTGGTCAACAAGACTATCTAGTGTTGATGGAATAGGTGCAAACAGTAAAAGATCAGAAATGGATCCAGAAAGGATAGAGTGACAGATATTTTTAAGGTTTCTGTAAGAAATTTGTCATTTACAGGTAAGGGAGGGAGAGGTAATGAGACAGTGAAAAGTTCTGCTTTATGGTCAGAGAGTCCCAAACCAGTGCTGTAAATGCTGGCAACAGATAGTCCAGAAGTGCAGATCAGGTCCAATATATGACCACCAGAGTGGGTGGGAAAATCAACATGTTGTGTCAAGTCAAAACAGTCCAGTAATGATAGGAATTCATTTCTCAGTTTAGATGTAGTAATGTCAATATGGATGTTGAAATCACCAAGAAGGATAATTCTCTGAGAGTAAGAGCTTAGGTGGGTCAAAAGTTCAATCAGATCGGATAAGAAGGATGCATTGTATTTTGGGGGACGATAAAGAACAATGAGTGAGACAGGACCTGATTTTGTTATTAGTTTAAGAGCCAGGCACTCAAAAGACAATGGACAGTCAATTGAGATTCGTTTGATGTTTAAGTCTGCTGTGACAATTACTGCAAGCCCACCCCCTTGTCTTGAGCTGCGAGGCTCTGTGTGGAAAGTGAAACCAATTGGAGTCGCCTCTGTGAGAGACGTAAATTCGTTTGGTTTTTGCCATGTCTCCGTTAGACACAGAATATCAAGTTTGGTGTCAGTGATGAGTTCTGACAGCACCAATGCTTTGCCATTAAGAGACCTTGAGTTAAACAGTGCAATATTAGATAATGAGGCTTCTTTTTACACAGAGTCGCGATCAGGGTTTATGTCCACATAATGTAAATTTGGCACACTGACACTTCTATTTCCAGGGCCATGAGAAGGATGGCTTATTCCTGAGCAAATGCTGCTGGTGGACTTTTCATTCGCAGCCCGACTGTGGCGGCGACCTGACCCGCAATGTATATATTTCAGGCACTGCAAAATACCGGCGTCTTTTAGGATGTTCCAGTCAGACCATTTGCTCTAGACAAACTGTTTAATAAGAAGGAGTTTGTCATGAGAGTATTTTAGCATGATACCTGGCAATACTTATCTGAATAGCAGTGGAGAAGCAGCACAGCACAGCGGAATCGGTAGGACAGGCGGGTGTGGTAGCATAGGTGAGTGGCGATAGCAAGCAGCAGAAAGCATAGCAGGAGGAGGTAGTAGGATTTGGAGGTTCCAATACACAGCCACAAACAGTAACGCTTGGTAATTTCAGGTGTGATCGCCCTGGAGCAATAAGCCAGGTTAGTATGAACACTAAAGTCCTTGAAGCTTATGATTTTTTTCATTGTCCCTGACCTCCTTAAATTTTCCTGACATATGTCAAGAAGCATGTAGCACCTAATCACTGTGCCAATAGCCTGATTTTGTTTTTAAAATCTGTGGATTAATGTCATTTTATAGTTTTAATTCGTAATATGGCAGTTTTAATCTTAGTTTCAAGATTCCCCAGGAGTTGTTGCATGTTAGCCTGTTGCTGCATTGATATTTATAATTATAAGGATTATAAGAATAGATTAGATATAACCTGCTCTCCTTCTCTCCCCCCTTTATCCCCCCCCCCCCCCATTTTGCCTCCCCACATGAGGCTAGACCCCACTTCGTGATGTTCCAGTCCTCTGACATACGAAGAGACAGAGCACGTCCAAAACAAAACAAACCCCACCCTGCAGCGGCGTTACAGAATTAAAACAGAGATATCTTTTACAGTTAAATCCTTAATACTATCTGCCGAAAATGTTCTCATTAACAATATTTAATCTTGAAATAATCTTCAGCGCTTTTAAGTTAAGATATTAAGGTTAAAAAAAAAAAAAAAAAAAAAAACAACCCTGGGAGTGATTTTAAAAACTAGTCCAGGATAAACCTGGTAATTCATACTGTAATAGTATAATGGTAATTGTATAAATAGTAGAACAAGCATTAAACCAAGGGTATGAAGTTAAACAGTCTACTTTAAGGTATAGTAAAATAAAAAAAATAAATAAATAAATAAATTAAAAAAAATAAAATAAAATAAAATAAAAAAAAAAATAAAAAATAAATAAAAAAATAAATAAATAAAACGAATCCTACTTTAATCACTTCCACATTTTCACACTCACGTCTATAACTCTATAACTCTGATTAAAACATAAACATATAACATATAAAGTCCAGATATAAAAAAAATTAAAAAAAAAGAGAATAAGAGATGTATAATTATAATACCAGTCTCTTTAAACATGGATCCAGCGATCAGATCATCGGTCTTTCCCGTGCCTTGATAGAATACGGCTCTTTAATTTTAATTAACTTTCAAAAAAAGTGTCGGAAACAGCTTCTTTAATTCTTTTTCAGCTTCTTCTTTGCTGAAGAAAATATAATGTCCGTCTTGAACTTCCACTTTCAGTTTGGCAGGATACAAGAGGCTGTATTTGATATCGGCTTCCCGTAGCATCCTTTTAATGTCGTTGTAGGATCTGCGTTTTGCAGCTGTTGATGGTGAGAAGTCGGGAAAAATACGAATAAGATTATTTTCGAATATAATCTCTTGCTTGTGTCTGAGAAGTGCCATCACATCAAGCTTACATCTTAGTCGTTCGAAGCGGACAATAAAAGACCTAGATTTAAAGGCGCTTGGTATCTTTGTGCGATAAGCCGTGGCTATCTCATTGTCGAGTTTAAAGTCATCTCCAATTATTTTAGACAGTAATTCTACTGCAAATTTCACTGGGCTTGAGCTTTCTCGTTTCTCAGGTATACCCTCAATTCTTATATTATTTCTTCTGCACCCATCCTCCAGGGCTGCAAGTCTGTCTCCAAGTTTTTTGTATTCCGAGTTCGCAGCTGTGGCTTTTTCATCGGCGTTAGATGCCATTTGTTCCGCTGTTTCCACTCGAGCCGTGAGTCCCTGCTTAACGTCTTCCAGCTGGTCTGAAACGTCATTAATATGATCATCAAGCCTTTTCAGTTTGGAGTTAGTTTCTTCAATGTGTTCCACTAATTTCTCCAACATGCCTTTAAAGTTCACGTCGAAACGTTCAAATAGACGCGTTTCCTTATCTTTGTTATCCTTCTTGAGCTCAGTGGCCACCTTCTTAAGATCATTTGTGTTATCTTTCTTAAGCTCCTTCATGGCCGTAACCATGGCAGTGGCCAGTGTAGTGTTCATCTCTTTCTGTGTAGCTATCTGTGTAGCGATCATCTCTTTCAGTTCGGACAGTTCGCTTCTGCTTTCGTGCTCCGCAAGTGAAAATGCAGCTCCTGTTACAGGCTCGCGATGAGTAGATGAGAGCACGTCCTGCAGAGCCCTTTCTAGTCTCGAATGATCCTCAGTAATCGGCGATCCCTCGCGACCTGTATCACTTGCGCCTTCGCTCCCATTTTCACTCTCGACTGGAGACGATACAATGGAGCGGGGCCCCAGGAATTCTGCGCACTCTTCTGCCTGTTCCAGGTCAGTCTCCGTGATGCCATACCTTGTCTCCATGATGGGACAGTTAACTTTGTGAGCTGGAATGTTAAAGGCCTGAATCACGAATTAAAGAGAAAGAAAGTATGCTCTCACCTAACAGGCTTAAACGCTAAAATAGTATTTTTACAGGAGACCCACTTACTAACCAAGGATCAGTTCAGATTACAAAAAGACTGGACTGGCCAAATGTTCCATTCTAGCTTTATAAAGAAAACTAGAGGGGTGGGAATTCTCATACATAGAACAGTTCCATTTGTAGCATCAGAGGTAGTGTCGGACCCTGAAGGGAGATATGTGATGGTCATGGGCAACTTATATAACAGTAAAATGATTTTGATAAATGTTTATGCACCCAATGTTGATGATAAGGAATTCATGCAAAATCTATTTGCATCCATTCCCAGTGTGAACACTCATAAAATTATAATGGCTGGGGACTTTAATTGTGTTTTAAATCCACTCTTAGATAGGACTCCTGTGACAGGGGGGACGACATCTAATACTGCAAAGATAATTACACAGTTTTTAAAGGATCACAACTTATCAGACCCCTGGAGGTTTCTTAACCCAAACTCAAGAACATATTCGTTCTACTCACCAGTGCATTATAGCTACTCAAGAATTGATTATTTTTTTATAGATAATAATTTCCTGCCTACAATTAAATCATGCAAATATGACACAATTGTTATCTCTGACCATGCCCCTCTAGTCTTGGAGCTAAAATCAATAAGCCCCTCGTACTCACCTCGCAGATGGCGTCTTAACCCTCTTTTATTGGCAGACGAGAACTGCACAGAATTTATATCCAAACAAATCAGCTTCTTCCTAGAGACAAACATGTCTACAGAGGTTTCTGCAGGAACACTCTGGGAAACTCTAAAGGCCTTCCTAAGAGGCCAGATTATTTCATATCTTTCCCATAGAAATAAATTAGAAACCAAGAAAGTGTCAGAGCTAAGAAATGAAATTACTAGAATAGATGAAGAACAAGCCAGGCGTCCAAGTGAAGCTCTTCACAGGAAAAGGCAGGCCTTGCATACAGAACTTAACATCTTAACAACTAAAGAAACTGAACAACTTATTTATAAGTCTAGACAGCATTACTATGAACACGGAGAAAAAGCTAATAAGCTTTTAGCTCAACAAATTCATAAACAAGAAGTTCACAATGCAATACCAGTAATCACCAACAAGAATGGAGAAGAAATCATCGACCATAATAAAATAATGCACACATTTAGAGATTACTATAAGTCTTTATATTCCACTGAGCCCAAAGAAGACAACACGCAATCTAATGCATTTCTGGATAATTCACAAATACCACAAATAGATGCTTTAAGTGCTGAGGAACTAGATAAACCTCTAACGCTAACAGAATTACTAGACGCTATAAAGTCACTACAAAGCGGGAAATCATCAGGCCCTGATGGTTACCCCGTAGAGTTTTATAAGAAATTCTCCACTCAGCTAGCTCCACTCTTATTGGTAACATTTACAGAAGCTAAAGACCACCAAATACTACCTCAAACATTTCGACAAGCATTAATCACCGTCTTTCCTAAACAAAATAAGGACTTGTTACAATGTGCATCATATAGACCAATTTCACTCCTGAATAATGATGTTAAGATACTCTCAAAAATCCTAGCTAGAAGGATGGAGAAAGTGCTGCCCTCGGTAATATCACAAGATCAAACTGGATTTATTAAAGGCCGACATCTATCTTCAAATCTCCGACGCTTGTTTAATGTTATATATTCACCAGCAAAATCAAACACCCCAGAGATATTACTATCATTAGACGCAGAAAAGGCATTTGACATGATCGAATGGAATTACCTTTTCACTGCATTGGAGAAATTTGGGTTTGGCCCGAATATTTGTGCTTGGATTAAACTACTGTATACCAGTCCAGAAGCTTCAGTTTGTATTAATAAAATTTGCTCAGACTACTTTAAACTAGAACGTGGTACCAGACAAGGATGTCCCTTGTCGCCACTGTTGTTTGCAATCGCTATTGAACCACTGGCGGTTCACTGCCGAAATTCTCATCAGATAAAGGGGATTGTCAGAGAAGGACTGGAACAGAAAATTTCTCTATATGCAGATGATATGGTCTTATATATATCGGACCCAGAAAACACTGTCCCTGCTGTTTTAACAGCACTAACAGAATTTCAAAAGATATCTGGTCTTAGAATTAATCTGAATAAAAGTATACTCTTTCCAGTGAACTCACAAGCATATAATATTAAATTAGACACCCTACCTTTTACCATAGCAGATCAGTTTAAATACCTAGGGGTAAATATCACAAGTAAACATAAAGCTCTTTATCAACAAAATTTTGGCGTCTGTATGGAAAAAATTAAGCAAGACTTGCATAGATGGTCAACCCTTCATCTCACTCTAGCCGGAAGAATTAACATTGTTAAGATGAATATCCTTCCTAAACTTCACTTTTTATTTCAAAACATTTCAATATATATCAATAAATCGTTTTTTAAACAGTTAGATTCAATAATAACCTCATTCATTTGGAACTCAAAACACCCACGTATCCGAAGAGCGACCCTACAAAGACCTCAGGCAGAAGGTGGCATGGCTTTACCTAATTTTCAGTTTTATTACTGGGCAGCAAACATACAAGCCATAAAAACCTGGACACAAATAAATGCACATACACAGGCTTGGTCTGCAATAGAAGTAAAATCCTGTAGTACTTCTTTATATTCCCTGCTCTGCTCTCCAATACATGAAAGTTATCGCAAATATACTAATAACCCAATTGTGCTTTACTCACTCAGAATATGGAACCAAATTAGGAAGCATTTTAAGATGGAAAATCTTTTATCAGTGGCACCTCTGCAAGGGAACCACCTCTTTCAACCTTCGCAAGTATATCCAGTTTTTAATACCTGGAAAAGTTTTGGGATTAAAATGCTCAGAGATCTTTATATAGACAACATATTTACATCTTTTGAACAATTACGTTCAAAATTTAACCTCCCAGCTACACATTTCTTTTACTATCTTCAAATTAGAAATTTTGTTAAACAGAAATTGCCTGATTTCCCCCACCTTGCACCCTCCACAATGCTGGAAAAAATACTGCTCAATTCCGAGGAAACAAACACTATTTCCGCAATATATAAAATCTTATTAGAGTCCCTACCTTTCAAAGACCCAAGAGGACATTGGGAAGAAGATCTCTTAATCAATATATCAGAAAAGGAGTGGAAGGTAGCAAAGCAGAGAATTCACTCGAGTTCTATATGCGCAAAGCATAGAATTATTCAACTAAAAATTATATATCGAGCTCATCTGTCTCGCTTAAAACTGTCCAAAATGTTTCCAGGCCAGGATCCAACCTGCGAGCGCTGCAACCAAGCTCCTGCCTCACTGGGTCACATGTTCTGGGCCTGCACCAAACTAACATCATTTTGGACAAAAATTTTTAAGTGCCTCTCAGACAACCTTGATATCACAATCCCTCCTAACCCACTAACAGCTGTGTTTGGTGTCCTTCCAGATGGACTTGAATTGGAGAAGGACAAACAAACGGTGATTGCATTCACTACACTCTTGGCACGCAGACTTATTTTGTTAAATTGGAAGAATCCTAATTCTCCTCTTATAAGTCAGTGGGAAACTGATGTTTTATATTATTTGAAATTGGAAAAAATCAAATTTTCAGTTAGAGGATCTGTACAAAATTTTTTCAAAACTTGGCAGGATTTAATCAATATTATTTTAGAATAAGAGAATTAACTATTATTGTATTTAACTACCTTCTCCATCTCTTATTTATATAGATATTTACTTCTCCCCTTCTTTTGTCTAATGTTGCCTTATTAAAAAGCTTAAAGAAATTTTCCTTTAGCTAAGCTCTCCTTCTCAGGGATGGGGTTTGATTTGTTTTCAAATTTGTTGGGTTATAAATGGATCTGTTTGTATGGAATGATTACAATGAAAATTAATAAAATAAAAATATAAAAAAAAAAAAAAAAAAAAAAATCTGTGGATTAGCAGAACCATCCTGCTACACCTCCCACACCACATTCAGTCAGATGAAGGCATCGCCTTTTCGTGTTTGTCTGGAGATGGGTTTGTAAGGAATTTTATAGGTAATGAATATCGTGATTTGTGTTCTGGGTCTACAACGATCTGTATAAATATCGAATGACAGAGGAAATGTGGGGCAAGAAATGCTGAACACACGGCTAAAACAGAAAATGTGTTCATATGCTATCATAATAACAACATAATTTTGACATGAAGTGTAGTGTGTGAAGCCCAAATATCCAAGAAACACTTTCACAAAACAAAACAAGTATGCTTTTATTCAAGAATAAAACCAAAGAAAAAATGATTGCTCAAATGACATGTTGGTGAAGCCCAGCTATCAGTCGGTATGTTTGTGAGTTTCATTTTTAACTAGTTGTCACAGTGGTAACGTTGCTCACTAACAGATCTGTGCAGATTGCGCAGTGGATAAGGTACCGTTCAGCAATGGTGAGGTAATAGGTTCCAATCCTGCATCTTCTCTGTATTTAGCACTTTGAGTTTTGAGCTGCTATTAATATTATTATTATCATCAAACAAAAACATATTTTGATGTGAGTTTTTAACATACTATGTAAATTCATGGTACATGTAGAAGATATTACCTTTCCTTGCACACAGACATTCATATCAACATGTAATTTGAACTGTATCTTTTATTCAGTTTTATTGTTCGGTTTTTGAATAAAACTGAATTTTAACAATATTTTTATTCAGTTTTGTTCTTGAATTAAATTTAATTTGAACTATTTTTTATTCAGTTTTATTCTTGGATTCTTTAATGAAAAAAATTGTTCAAATGAAACGTGAAGGTCCATTTGCGAGGAAATGTAACATCCACCATAGACATTACCTTGGATCGGTATGTTTTGACGCCATTTTGTACCTCAGTTTCTAGGTCCACTCTGGTAAGTCTATGGGCATGTCTTTAGAGATCATGAACTCTAACCAATTACACATCAGTGCTGTTTAACAAGTACAGTAGACCCCCGCGAAGTTGCAGTTCAGAGTTCGCGGCCTCAGTCATTCTAAGATTTTTCCTTATAACCTATATAATAATTGTTAGCGGAAACCGCAAATATCCTCCGCAATTTTTATGGCTTTTTTCGTGGAAATACTGTACTGTAGAGAGAACAGGAAGCAACTGTAGAGGAAAACGTGGCTTGGGATGGTTAAAGTAGCCAATAGAATTTGAAACTACAACTCCCAGCAGACCCTGCAGTGGCTCTGATTGGTCTTCTGCTGAGGGTGCTGGGGCTGTTGGGATCAAAGGATGTCAGCACAGCTTTTAAAAAGGAGGCCGGTGACCAAAAGCAAAAAAAAAGTTTTTGTAATTTGTGTTTCAAGTTCCTGTCTGTCTGCTTTCTGTTGGGTTACCTGTACTTAATCATTTAGTCCTGGATCGTTTCGTGGTTGGTGTCTGGATTGTCTGCCGTCTGCCTGTGTACATGAGGACTGTAAGAGGACTGTAAGAGAACTTCAAAGAAAGGAGCGCTCCTGAACCCATCAACTCGTCTTCACCATTTCAGGAACTAGCGGAAGGACTATCTTTACATTCCCATTCAATGTGCGGATCTCTGGATTATCTATTTTCATCATTACATTTCATCCGTTGCTGTTTTTAATGAACGTTTTTCATGATTTACTGTGTGTGTTTTGTTTGTGCTTTGTTGTATTTAATGTGTAATTGCTGTAAAGGGACCAGGGGTAGTATCATTGTTTTCATTTATTTAATCTGTTTTCATTACATTCTTTATTTGTTGTTTGATTACCGGTTTGCTTTGTTTTTGTCTCTGTTTGTAAGTGCGTGCGGGTCGGGCCAAGACTGGGTGCATCCCTGGAATCTCCACCATAGAAATAAATAAATTGCCGTCTTCTTGACGGTGTAAATCTTAGCGGCACCGGAATGCTATAGCATTATTCATTTTTCCTTGCTGTTGATTGACTGTGATCCATCTCCAGCTGAATGTCCTTGTGTTTTCCGTTTTGTTCCTCTTAACCTCCTCAAAAAACCTCTCTTAAAAAATGCTGATAGACTACTTTCATATTGCTTCCTTACTTGCTGGGCTTACTTGCGGCTGCTCTGTCGTGTGATATTCTTCTTGCACGACGCTATGCATACTTAAAAGCGTGAACAGCACCTGTCCTTTTTGGCTGATTGCTTTGTTTCTCTCTCCTCCCCCAGACATCCTCTGCTCCTGTTGGGGGTCCCGCTTTACAGTTCATTGGCAGTGTGTAAAATGATCAGTGTTGCAGTAATTGTGATGCGCTTTGCATGAAAAAAAGTGTTCCATTAAAATTTCACTTTTTCTTTGTGATGTTTACTTAAAGTGCAGGAAAAAGTATTTGGTCTCCAGGGATGCATTAACCTCCAAGTACGTGGCAGCTTAAGAGTTAAAGCCCCAAGATGCCGCCGAAATGAGCTGCACCTTCTAAGGCTTCTCGCAATGAAAACGCACTTGCATGTATTACAGTACATATAGCGGTAACATTGGTATTTTACATTCTAGCACTGCGGGAGACATAGCAGTACAATATACAGGTTTACCTTTACACTCTTTATTTTTAGGTAATATATTAAGCTGAGTTTGAAATTAAATTAAAGTGTTTTGGGGCATATTTAGGGTTTAAACTATAAAAATAGGCATTTTTTTAACCACATCCAAAATTCGCATTTTTTCACAATTCACGGGTGCTCTACGAACGTAACCCCTGTAAATTTTGGGGGTGTACTGTACCAGAAATTTACACCTGCTGTTACAGACTCAAATCAAATTTATGTTTTTATTATATAATAGTAACAATAATTGCAGCTCACTACTCAAAATGGTAAATGCAAGAATAACCTGGGACTGAACCCAAAACCTCTTCATTATGAACAGTTTATTTTTCTTCAGTTATATTCTTGAATAAAAACACACTTCTTTTGTTATACCTTTTGTGAAAGTGTTTATTTGATATTTGGACATTTTTTCAGTTATTACTATAACATGAAAAAAGATTCTGTTTTAGTTATGTGTTCAGATCATTGACACATTTTCAAAATAAGACGCTGATGAGGAGGTGTGAAGGAATTTAAGGTGGCCCGGCATTACGAATATTTTCATAGGCTTCACAGATTCTATTGTTAAAGCTGCTGAAAAATAGAAGTGAGCAACGTCAGTCCTCGAGAGTTGCAGTAGCTGCAGGTTTTTGTTCTAACCCTGTTTCTTAATGAGAAATGAATTATCGGTGATGAAGCCCTTATAGCATAAGGAACATTTTTTCTTATTCATTTTAGTTGTCTGGCTTGTTAAAATTTCTCATCGTTAATTGCTTATCTTAGTCTTAAGCAGCTGCATACACTGTGGAATCTGATTATTTGGATGGTTACCTATCAGGTAACACTTGTGGTTGGTCGGCCATTCAGCAAACATCTCCCACGTTCTCTCAGTTGCAAGAAGCATATCATAGTTAACATAGTATGTAACCATCCAAATAATCTGATTGCGATTCAGACCTATGAATGAAATACTCCGATCTTCCCTGTGTCAAGTAAATGAATCAGCCACCATAGTACAATGTCAGAGGCTGATGTCTGAGGTTTGATCCCTGTAAGGGGAAGCAAAGGTGTGTACACCTGATGAGCCCCAATTTGGGTCGTGTACTCTTTGTTTAATTTGGCAGGTACTGTACTTTGTCAAAAGGGTATGATAATTCATTAAGGGTTTAGTCAAAATGCATGTTAAAGTACTAGTTATTTTATTTTAAGTGGAAGGAACACTAAGTTTTTGTATAAGTCTTAGATTGGCTATTTCATTAAATGTTTTTCTATGCCAACATATAAAAGGATAAAACAAGATGCAAGGTCAAATGGAGGTGATCCAAAGTCTAAGACAGGTTGACTAAAACCATTAAAAAGTATGTCAATAGCATTTTTGCTTCAGTGAATAAGTCCTTTAATTATTGTAGCTGATTTTAGCCTCTTTCATGATGCTATTGTCTCAATATTTTGCACAATTCCTGGAAGCAATACACCCTTGAAAACATTTTTTTTCCTCTGCATATGATCAAACTATGCCAGCTTCATCTTGAATGATAATTTCTATGAACATTCTGATCTAATTCTTAAATTGCACATTTTTAGAAAAAAACAACTAAAAGTGGTACAGTTTTAAAGCATCATTTTTTAAATTCTACTTATTTTATAAGCCATATATCTTGAATTGTATAATGCCACACTAAATGTTTGTTGAAATCTTCAAAAAGAATAAGTACAAAAAGGTAAGAGTGCAAATGCTGTATAATCTTCCAAATGCAATCCGATGACAGCGCCACTATTCAGTGGGTTAACGGATATTTTATGGAGACATTTTCAAGGGAAATGCTGTTACCTTGTCCTAACTGAATAAAAACGGCATGTATCAGACGTTCAGTTTAATGAGCAATGGCTTTATTAAGATCAAGGTCAGATATACAGCTTCCTAGACTGTGATATTTATGTATGTTGCTTCTGTACACGTTTTTAGAAATAAATGGATGCTGAAGTAGTTCTACAAAAAAGACATCAATTTTACAGTTTATAAACAGACAACAAATCAAATGAAGAAACTGGAAAACTTTTGGTTTGAATTTCTTCACACAGACATGAGAATAAATTAATAGCAAGTAAGTTCAAAGGTACTTTGACCTACTTGCCTAAGTAAATAAAATTTATGTTACATCAAAGGTGATTTTTGTGCATAGTGAGTATGTCAGTGAATGAACCCAACTCCTCCAATTCGGGGTTGAGGGATATGCTTTATTAGAACAAAGAAACAATGCAAATGTGTCCATCCATCCATCCATTATCTAACCCGCTGAATCCGAACACAGGGTCATGGGGGTCTGCTGGAGCCAATCCCAGCCAACACAGAGCACAAGGCAGGAACCAATCCAGGGCAGGGTGCCAACCCATCGCAGGACACACACAAACACACCCACACACCAAGCACACACTAGGGCCAGTTTAGAACTGCAAATGTGTTTAATAGAATAATCCTCAGAAAAGTAAAAGTCCTTGTCTTCATTGCGTGTGGCATTCGGACACTGTAGGTTAGGACTTCTGGATTGTTTTGTCTGTTTTTAATAAGAACTTTTATTTTGGCATATACAGTGTTGTATACCACACCTTGGTTTAGAATATCCATATAAGAAAGGAAAAGGGTGGTGTTCCTGAGTGCAATATTGACAAATAAGTTTGGGCTACTAAAAATTGTAATCCCTCACTATATCATGCTTCGACTTTCGCGGCTTCATTCTATCGCGGTTTTTATATGTACGCATATTTAAGTTTATATCGCGGATTTTTCGCTGGTTCATGGGTTTCAGTGGACAATGGGTCTTTTAATTTCTGGTACATGCTTCCTCAGTTGGTTTGCCCAGTTGATTTCATACAAGGGACACTATTGGCAGATGGCTGAGAAGCTACCCAATCAGAGCACGTGTTACGTATTAAATAAAACTCCTCAAATATATTGTGAGCAGGGGGGCTGTTTGCACCCCTAGAGGATACGGACGCTCCTCAAAAAACACTGAAAGACTACCTTCACATTGCTCCCTTCCTTGTGGCTGCTTTGTCAAGCAATATGCTTCCCGCACGGTGCTTCGCATACTTAAAAGCTCGAACAACACCTATCATTTTTTGATTGTTTGCTTCTCCCTCTCTCTCTCTCTCTCTCTCTCTCTCTCTGACATTCATACTTAAAAGCCCAAACAGCACCTATTGATTTTTGATTGTTTGCTTTTCTCTCGCTCTCTCTGATATCCTCTGCTCCTGACGCGCACTCCTTTGTGAGATGGAACTGTCATCTCTGTCTTGTCATGGAGCACAGTTTAAACTTTTGAAAAAGAGACAAATGTTTGTTTGCAGTGTTTGAATAAAGTTCCTGTCTGTCTATAACCTCCTGTGTTTCTGTGCAAATCTGTGACCCAAGTGTGACAATATAAAAATAACTATATAAACATATGGTTTTTACTTTGCAGATTTTCACCCATCGCGGGGGGCTCTGTTACGTAACCCCCGCGATAGGTGAGGGTTGACTGTACCACCACCATACTAAAGGCACATTTTGAACCAAACCAGAATATAGTGGCTGAACGCTATGTTTTTTGCAACAGAAAACAGAAAGGTATGCAATCTTTGTCACAATATATAGTGGCTTTAAAGGGACTGGGGGAAATTGTCATTTTGGTGCAACTTTAGGATAGCAGTTGAGAGAAAAGCTAATTTTGTCTGTTGGCTGAAGGGGAGCTAAGAGGCCGGTTGCTAAAAGCTGCATATGAAGAAATGTTAACCTAGGACAAGACGGTGGATATTTTGCAAAAATTACAAATTCACCGTTGCCAGCATGAAACAGTTTCATTCGGTAAAGCCATTTAGTACCAGCAGCTTGGTTGACGGATGAGGAATGAAGGAGAAGTGCTTCCGTTGTTTGGGGATTGACCATAAGCCTAATATATATACATATGCCTGTTCAAGGGTTTTAAGTGTAATGAGTGGAAACAATGGGATATTTGGCCAGGGCTTACCAAAGCATGCCAGTTGGTGGACAAGTGTCGTCTTTTCAAAATCTTTGTGGATGGAGTTTGGTTGATGTTAGAGCGAAAGCAGAGCAACTTCATTGCCTAGGCCTCCCAGACTCTCTGGAGGAGAGGTCATAAGACATAATGGACTTCCATGAGATAAATAAGATGGCCACTATTGGTATGCACCTAGGACTATTTATCAATCAAATGCTTTTCCCAGGATGGCAGGAAACACGAATGTGGAGAGCTTAGTTACTTCAAAGGGTACTCACAGCTAGTTTCTTCCAAGGAAACAATACATTACTGAATAGACTGAAAAGGGACAGTTGCCTTTGGTGCAGGAACTGTCTGTGATGGACAGTGAGTATATAAAACCCTATGAAGTTCTGTTAAAAGTTAATGGTGTAATCACCATTCATGATGTAAAATTATACAGGTGTTGCCATGTCTGTAATTTCGGAGAAATTATATTATTCTAAGTTTAGCAAGTTTCTGTTGCCTCCAACGGATGTTGTGTTAAAACTTATATATCAGAAAATGTAATAGTTTTGTGTAAGCTACTTGGAAATGTAGAAATTGAGTGGAAACCGGATCATTTGCCCCTACTCGTTGTAAAAGGGGCCGGACATGCTTTAATAGGGCGAAACTGGCTTCCTCATCTAATGTAAAAAGTTTTTGTATATTTCAGGTAACTGATCAAATTGAGGCATTGCAGCAACAATGTGGCTGTGTTTTAGATGAAGAAATGGGGTATATAAAAGGTAGAAGAGAGGGTGGCTGTTTGCAGATCCTGCCAAGAAAATAGGAATCTGCCAGAAAAAGCACCCGTGCATTCTTGGAATTGGCCAGAAAGACCATAGCAGAGGCTTTACTTGGCTTTTTGTGAAAAAAATGGACAGATCTTTTTAGTGTTAGTGTATGCCTATTTTAGGTGGGTCGAGATTGAAAAGATGAATACCACTACTACCATTAGGTTGGTTGAGGTTTTGAGAAAATGATTTGCTGCCTGTGGTCTTCTGGAAGGCATAGTATCAGGCAATGGTCCACAAATCAGTTCCGCTGAATTTGCTGAATTCCTTGTACTAAATGCAATGAGACCAATACTTCAGCACCCTATTATCCACAAAGCAATGGAGCAGCAGAATTTATGGTGCAAACATTCATATTAAAATTGGAAAAACAATCAGGGTGCTAGAGATCATTTGATAGATAAATTCTAGTTTGCTTATTGTACCACACCTCTTGCCACAACAGGAAAGACCCCTGTAGAGCTGTTTCTGAATAGACAGATATGGGCCCCACTGTCAGTGAAACAAGAGGATACTGAAAACCAAGGCGGAAGTTGAGAATTTAGAAAGTAGAGAGCTGGATGTCAGGTTCTATTATAACGACATCGGGCAAAGTCCTATACCTCATATAGGTAAAAGGCAAGGTGATGAAATGGCATGTAAAGTTAAAAAGTGTTGTCTATAAATTACGCAATTATAATGCCGGTGATACTATCCCACAATGAGCAAGAAACAACTAGTTTAATATAAAGACACTTAAGACACTAATCACTAACTCATCATTAGATACGGGGGTCTTCCCAGACTGTCTTAAGACTGCTGTAGTTAAACCCCTGCTCAAGAAAAATAATCTTGACTTCTCTGCTTCTGAAAATTTCTAACCTGCCTTTCTTAAGTGAAATCCTAGAGAAGGCTGTCATTATGCAGCTAAATGACCGCCACAATAAACATGCTACTCTTGATAAGTTTGAGTCGGGTTTCAGAACAAATCACCATACAGAAACTGCACTCATTAATGTAGTAAATGACTTACAGGTAAATGCAGACAGAGGTTGTTTATCTGTTCTCATCCTCTTAGATCTGAGTGTTGTATTTGATACCATTGATCACAATTTTCTTAGAAATCACCTTAGTCAAAGGGTGGGCCTCTCTGGCAGTGTCTTAAATTGGTTTGAGTCCTACCTGGCAGGTAGAAAATTCTTTGTTACTTGTGGTAATTATACTTCAAAGACACAAGATATTCTATATGGTGTTCCACAAGGCTCTATCCTGGGTCTGCTGCTCTTTTTGATTTACATGCTTCTGTTATGTCAGATTATCTTGGGAAATAACATGAGTTACCACAGCTATGCTGATGACACACAACTGGTATTTATTAATAGCGCCTGATGACCTCGAATCCCTTGATTCACTGACACAATGTCTTACTTGTGTTTCTGAATGGATGAATAGTAATTTTCTCAAACAAAATAAGGAGAAAACAGAAATTTTAGTGATTGACAAAAATGGATATAATGAGGGTATTAAAAATAAATTTGATCCATTAGGATTAAAAGTCAAGACAGATGTAAATAATTTAGGGGTAACTATTGACTCTGACCTGAATTTTAAATCACATATTAATCAGATTACTAGGACAGCATTTTTTCACTTAAGAAATATAGCAAAAGTTAGACCTCTTATAACATTGCAAGATGCTGAGAAATTAGTTTTTATTTTCAGTCAGCTAGATTACTTTAACGCACTCCTTTCAGGATCACACAAAAAAGACATCAATCGGTTGCAATGAGTGCAGAATGCAGCTGCTAGAATCTTAACTAGGAAAAGAAAATCCGAGCACATTTCTCCAGTTTTGATGTTACTACATTGGTTACCTGTGTCATTTAGAATTGACTTTAAAATACTGCTTATGGTTTACAAAGCCTTAAATTATCTCGCTCCATCCTATATTTCAGAATGTCTTTCACTTTACACTCCAAATCATAACCTTAGATCTTCAAATGAGTGTCTGCTTGTAATTCCAAGAGCTAAACTTAAAAGAAGTGGTGAGGCAGTCTTCTGCTGTTATGCACCTAAAATCTGGAATAGCTTACCAATAGAAATTCACCAGGCTAATACAGTGGAGCTCTTTAAAAAAACTGCTAAAGACACATTATTTTAACATGGCTTTCACATAGCTTCATTTTAGTTTAATCCTGATATTCTGTATATGTGTTTAATTATCATTATCATTCATGGTGGCTCCAAAGTTCGTACTAACCTCTACTTTCTTTGCTGTTTTTTTGTGGTGGCGATATGTGCCGCCACCAGCACCTAAAGGTTGCTGAGGGTTGTGTTGGTGTTACCAGTGTTCCCAGAAGGAGGTGTTTCATCTCGCAGGGCACTCTTGATATCATTGAGAGGAGTCGCGGCACAAGGCTTGATGGCAATTCTGGTCTGGACCGGGAACTGAGAAGGATGACTACGAGTGCTCTGAGGGCAGAAAAAGAGGCGTTTGTTAGAGGAATCTGTGAGCAAGTGACACACCATCTGTGGTCTAGCGTCCCACGTCCTGCTTACAGAGGAACTGAAGCATTACACACATCCAAATCTGTTCCTCAGAGAGTTGCAGTCATGGATGGAATGGTCCTTACGAATGTCACTGCAGTTGTGATCCACTGGGCTGGCTACTTTGAGCAGCTGTTCAAAGCTGATCCAACGGATAAAACTTTGGATTTCTCTGGGTCCACGATTCAATTAGCTGTGAACCACCCAATCTCATTGAGATTGCACAGGTGGTTAACCAGCTGAGGAGAGGCAAGGCTGTAGGGATCTGTTGTATCTGCGGTGAACTTCTCCAGGCTGGTGGTAAGGCTGTCCTCCTGGCATTGCAAACAATCTTTGCTTCAATTTCGAGACTGGCATCATCCCAACTGACTGGAAAACGGAACTTGTTGACCCTATCTGGAAAGGGAAAGGTGATCGCCTGGATTGTGGCAACTACAGGGAGATAACACTGCTCTTGGTGCCGGGTAAGGTCCTTGCTAGGGTCGTTCTCAATAGGATCCGTGATCACTTGCTCACCTACCAGCAATCGGAACAATCTGGTTTTATACCTAAGAAGTCTACCATCGAATGCATCCTGGCACTGAGGGTTCTCACGCCTAAGAAATCTGCCATCGACTGAATCCCGGCACTGAGGGTTCTCATGGAGTGCAAACGTGAATATTGGCAGAGTTTCTTTGCAACCTTTGTCAATTTTCATAAAGTGTTTGACTCAGTTGATCGAGCTGCCCTGTGGGACATCGTGAGGGTTCGCGGGATCCCCTCGAGGTTGCTATATATTATGAGTGGCCTGTACACTGGTACTGTGAGTGCTCTGCAGATTGGAGGCAGAACCTCTGTGTTTTTTTCAGTTGATTCTGGGGTTCATCAGGGGTGTGTTTTTGCTCCTGTTGGAAAATGTTATGGGGTCCAGCGGCTGTGGGGCATCTGTTGGTGAAGAAAGATTTACTGATCTTGACTTTGTTGACGATGTTGAGATCTTCGTGGAGTCATTTACATTTACATTTACATCATTTAGCAGACGCTCTTATCCAGAGCGACTTACAACAGTGCTTAGTAGTCTACGACTGTTCTTCAGTCTTTAAGGCTAGGATTAAATCTACTGTCATTACACAAGTTACCGCTGACCAAGTTGTACACAAAACCATGCTAGAAGAAAATAGTAAGTTGTTAGTACAAAAATTTTTTTTTTTTTTTTTTTTTTTTTTTTTAGAAAAAGGGTAGAAAAAAAAAGTATGGGGACTTTAGTCCAAGTGCTGTTGAAAGAAGTGTGTCTTCAGACGACGTTTGAAGACAGTGAGGGTCTCCGCTGTTCGTACAGCAAGAGGAAGTTCGTTCCACCACTGAGGAGCCAACACTGCAAAGAGTCTTGATGCATGTCGTCCTCTTCTTTTAAGTAAGGGTGGTTCGAGACGAGCAGTGCTTGATGTTCTGAGAGAGCGAGAAGTGACACACTGCTTAACCAGTGCTGATATGTAAGGTGGTGCAGTTCCAGTTTTGGCCTTAAAGGCAAGGGTTAGGGTTTTGAACCTGATGCGGGCAGCTACAGGGAGCCAGTGCAGGTTCCGCAGCAGAGGTGTAGTGTGTGAGAATTTGGGAATATTAAAAATGAGTCTTGCAGCTGCATTCTGGATCAGTTGAAGTGGTCGTGTTGCCTTTAGTGAAAGTCCAGACATCAGAGAGTTGCAGTAGTCCAGCTTAGAGATGACCAAGGTCTGGACGAGAAGCTGAGTAGCCTCTGTAGTGAGAAAGGGCCGGATTCTCCTGATGTTGTAAAGAAGATATCTGCAGGACCTGGAGAGGTTGCTGATGTGTGGAGAAAAAGACAATTCTTCATCTAGAGTGACACCAAGACTTCTTGCCGTTTTTGAGGGGACGATAACCGAGTTGTCAAGAGAGATTGCAAGGTCAAGATTCGGAGATGAGTTGCCTTTGATATACAAGAGTTCAGTCTTGCTGGGATTCAACTTGAGGTGGTGGGAATTCATCCAAGAGGCGATATCAGCAAGGCAGTTTGAGATGCGGGTTGAGACCTGCTGGTCATCTGGTGGAAAGGAGAGAATGAGTTGAGTGTCATCCGCATAGCAGTGGTAAGAGAATCCATGTCCAGCTATTACCTTACCAAGAGAACCTGTATATAAGGAGAAGGGGTCCTAGGACAGAGCCCTGAGGAACACCAGTGGTCAGTCTTCGTGGAGCTGACTGGGAGTCTTGCCAGGCAACCTGGAATGTCCGGTCAGCAAGGTAAGAAGCAAACCATTGCCAGACAGTGCCTGAGATCCCAAGACTAGAGAGAGTTTCCAGAAGTATCTGATGGTTGACCATGTCAAAGGCTGCAATAGGTCCAGAAGTATGAGGACTGAGGACAGGTTGGTAGATCTGGCTGTGTGAAGTGTTTCAGAGACAGCAAGAAGTGCAGTCTCGGTAGAATGAGCTGCTTTGAATCCAGACTGGTGAGGGTCAAGAAGGGCGTTATTAGATAAAAACACAATGGAATGGAGTCAATGGAAGCTCTGATCGGGGCTCTCAAGAGACTGAGCGAGGAGTCTGAGTGCCTGGGCTTGCGAGTGTCCTGGATAAAAAACAAGATCCAGGCCTTTAATGACCTCTTAGGTACAGCCATCAGCAGTATGTCTGTCTGCAGAGACAGTGTCGACCTTGTCATGTCTCTGGTGACTCTTCCTATGAATTCAGTAGACGGATTGGGAGAGCATGGGGCGTCATGATTTTGCTGGAAAGGGATGTGTGGCGCTCCCGATATCTATGCAAATGAACGAAGGTCCAAGTCTTTAGATTCCTGGTGCTTCCTGTCTTGCTATACGGTTGCGAGACATGGACGCTATCCAGTGACCTGAGACAAAGACTGGACTCCTTTGGTACTGTGTCTCTCCGGAAAATCCTTGGGTACCGTTGGTTTAACTTTTGTGTTGAATGAGTGGTTGCTCAGGGAGTCCTGAATGAGGCACATTACCTGCAATGTGAGGGAGTGTCAGTTACGGCACTACGGCTATGTGGTGCCATTCCCCGATCCAGCTCGTAGAATCCTCATCGTTGGGGACCCGTAATGGCTGGACCAGGCCAAGGTGTCGCCCACGTAACACCTGGCTGCAGCAGATAGAAGGTCATTTCCGGAGGGTGGGTTTGCCTGGGGTGTTGTCAACTGGGATCCCGAGCTGTTGTGTGTGTGGTGGGTGCGGCAACACATTATACCAGTGCATGCTCCCCAACTTGACTTGACTTGCACTGAACATGTAAAATTGCAGCCACCGTGAACAGATGATAAATATTCTCTAAAATAAAGTCAGATCTACAGAAAAGCTGTGAATAGTACATCTAGTGAGGCCCAAATATCAGACACAGAAGCAGAATCAAATCATTTTTATACTAATTTACATACCTCCTTGTCTTTATTTTACATCTTTAAGCAATGTTATTGACAAAATTACTTATTAGTTGCAAATAAGTAATCTTATAAGAAAAGATTTATAGTTAAGGTGACCAGAATTTTTTGGGCCAATCCGGGGACATGGGGGTGGGCTAGTGAAATGCAGAGTACAAAGCGAAAGCTTATCACGTGATTTCTCGGCAAAATTGCAGGATGCGGTAAAGCATAACCTCCGTCAAAACACCGCGCACGCATGCCAAGTTGAAATTATCGTGGTGATGAGATACATTCAAAAAAGTGAACCAGCTGAAACCGGGGACGAAATCTTAAACGGGGGACAAATGGAGACATGTTTCTGAATGGGGACAGTTGTCCGAAAAAGGGGACTGTCCCCGGAAAACGGGGATGGATGGTCACCTTATTATAGTAGTAGTAGTTTATTTATATAGCGCACTTCACAGACAAAAGGTCACAGAGTGCTGAACAGCAAGTACAGTACAAATACAACAGTTAAAACAAAACATAAACAAAACCAATAAAAACAATAAATGAACAAACTGGAACTATTCAGCACTGATTAAAAGCTTGTTTAAAAAGAAATGTTTTTAGTTGTTTTTTAAAAGAATCAACAGGCTGGGCTCTGTGCAGACCACAAGACAAGCTATTCCATAGTCTTGGTGCCACAGACTGAAAGGCACAATCCTCATGGGTTTTTAGCCAAGTGCATGGGACAACTAGAAGGCCCTGTTGCCCAGATCTAAGAGTGCGACAAGCTGTATGGCGTTGGAGCAGACTGGTTAGGTACTGAGGAGCTTCCCCACACAAAGCTCTGAAAGGAAGTACCAAAACTTTAAAATGAATTGTATAAAACACTGGGAGCCAGTGCAGTGTGTGCAAAATGGGGGTGATATGATCACTCCGGCTAGCTAGCGCGAGTTAGGAGCCTGGCAGCTGCATTTTGGACTTACTGAAGATGTGAGAGAGAGGACCCGTAAAAGAAAGCATTACAGTAATCAAGCCATGAGGAAATAAAACAATGAACAAGCATCTCCAATTCTGATTTTGAAACAGCATTTCTTAGTTTTGAAAGATTTCTTAAATGAAAGAAACACGAGCGGCTGACTGATCTTACATATTCATCAAGCGTCAGGGACTGGTCAAAAATAACCCCAAGGTCACGTAGACTTGACTTAATAACAGGCGAGACAGAAAAAAAATTTAAACTAATCTCAGAATGAAGAACAGGAGGAGCAACAATTAGTACCTCAGTCTTTCCTGAATTCAACTGCAGGTAATTACTACTGAGCCAGTCGTTAACCTGAGACAGACAATCAACTAAAGTGACCAAAGTATTAATTTGGTTAGTCTTAAATGAAAAATAAAGCTGTATATCATCTGCATATAGATGATACGAGATATCCTTAAAAGACTTAAGAATCTGTGATAGGAAAAGAATATATAAAAGTACAGGTCCAAGAAATGAGCCCTGTGGCATTCCACATGTCAAAGGAGCAGAGTCGGATGAAAAGCCAGTCACACTGACTGAAAAACTCCTATTTGACAAATAAGACAAGAACCAGTCCAAAGCAGAGCCAGAGACACCTAAAAGCTCTAATCTATTAATTATGATCCGATGGTCCACCATATCAAAAACTGCGGTAAGATCTATCAGTACAAGCACAGAGCACCGGCCTGCATCAGCAGCAATTAAAAGATCATTAAAAACTTTTAGAAGAGCCGTTTCTGTAAACTGTTGCCTCCAAAAACCAGATTGAAATGAATCAAAGAACCGCTGCTCCTCTAAGAAGGCACAAAGCTGCTGTTCAACCACCTTTTCTAAAACGTTGGCAATAAAAGGCAGTTTTGAAATTGGCCTGTAATTACTCAAAATAGAGGGATCAGAATTAGATTTTTTTAACAGCGGTTGAATTACAGCATGTTTAAAATACGATGGAACCACACCAGATCTTAAGGAGCAACTTAGATATTCAAAAGGCACGAACCTATACAACTCAAAGATTTTAACATTAATGATGTTGGCAACAGGTCAGTAGGACATGATGAAGGTTTCATCTTCCTGAGCAAGTCAGAAAGATCAGAAAGTGAAACTTCTGAGAAAACATAAGACTTAGAACATGAGTGAATGAGACCACTAGGTAAGACAGCTGGAACAATATTTGCCTGAACAACATTAACCTTGCCAATAAAAAATGTAAGAAAATTATTACAGTCACTATCAGAAAAAACCTGAGTAATAGATTAAGATGGAGAAATAATATTGTGAATAGTATCAAATAGCACTTTGGGATTACGCTTGTAAATCTGAATTAGATTAGAAAAATAAGATGTTCTAGCATCCCTAATCAAAGAATTAAAAGAAGCAAGTAAATCCTTTCAGTACGAACAATGAACTTCCAGATTAGTAGACTTCCATAGGTGCTCCACTTTTCGACAGATACACCTGAGATTACGAATGGAGTCATTCATCCTAGGAACTGAGTGGGTAACAGAATGCTGCCTGATTTTAAGAGGGGCAATCTTATTCAAAATATCAGTACAATGGTCATTAAAATATTGAAATGCTAATTCAACATTATCAACATTACTGCCAGCATCAAATGCAACAGATAAATCAACAAACCGATTAATCACTGACTCATTTATGAAACAAGTATGCCTAGAGTTAACATAAGGTGACAACTCTAAATTTGAAGGCAAGTCAAACAAAACACACTTATGATTACTAAAGGTTACATTACAAATTGTAATGTCATTCAAGCTAACTCCATAAGAAAAAAGCAAATGCAATGTATGACCCCTACTATGGGTAGGGCCAACGACATTTTGTACAAAATTAAAAGAGTCTGTGATACACAAAAATTCGGAAGCCACACTAGAAGAAGTATCATCCACATGGATGTTAAAGTCACCAAGCATTATTATTCTACCAATTTAATAATGGCGGATACAAAATCTTGAAAATCAGCAAAAAAAGGACTAATTGCACAAGGTGAATGATAAATTAAAATACAATATATTGGGGTTACACGCCCAACTTTAACAATCTGAAGTTCAAAAGTCTTATATGAAATAGTAAGAAAAGAATGACATAAAAATAACTTCTTAAAAACCATGGTGATCCCATCTCCACGGCCGGAGTGCCACAGTGTGCTAA